>NW_028292583.1:12564031-12744056 GCF_029948245.1 Actinia tenebrosa
AGGAATGCCAATGGACTATTCCAGGCCCGGTTAAGCGAAGTAGCAACGAGGCTTGTTAACGCACGGACATGAGCCGGAAGTTTATCGCGATTTTATGTAGTATGCTTCGGCTCTGGCGTACTTTTTCCTAACCTCTTCGTAGTGTTTTCGCTTGCCCTTCCAAGTAAGCCAGTATTAAGTTCGCTTTATTCAGACGAAAGTTCTCGGCGTTTAATTCGTTAGGTTCCTCCTTAGGTAAATCAGGATAAAGTGGAGGTGCTGATGGTTATAACATCCATTATATACTAATGTACGACGCTTTTGGAAATAACATAGAGGAGCAGCCACATCACAACAACATGGCATTATGCCAACTGGAGGGCCTTTAGGAAGATGTTTCGTACGCAGACCCTAGTATGTTCGAAAGGAGATCCGATGGGATTTACTTTAACGGCTCCAGAATGTACAGCAATGCAGACTTGGAACATTCGAAGCTGGAGCAAGTAGGTAATCAGGTGCAGCGATTGACGATTGTACGCCCCGTTCATGAAGAAAGGCCACCAAAACCCAAGCCTACGCCGGTTGCATCAGGAAGCTACAACCCAATTTTCCAAGGAATCTATTAATGACCAAGGAGGATTATCCATTTTACGACGCCGAAGGTGGTGTAAACGACTTTGAAACGATGGTAACGTTCCTGAAGATTTCAGTGGGTAAGCAATCATTTGGACATAGTAGTAAGGAATATCTATGGGGATACGATGTTTAAAGCATACGTCGGGTAAAGAGGCCAGGGAAATGGTTAGCAGGACCAATATGCGATATTGGCCGCAAGCAGTTAAACTTTGCTGTCTGGGCCGCCACTAAAGGTTGTGGTGTTGCCGCGAACATGTTTCACATTTCATTTATGCGGTTTCACGTTGCCTTACGGTAAGGAGGTTGTTGAAGGAGCTTAACGTACCTTTACCGGGAGATAAGGCATTTAATCCAATGAATAATCGATATGACGCCGCAGCCCTAGAAAGGCTAATTAATGAGTTCAAAACCACAGCAAAGAGACTTTCGTTATAAGGAGGGTAAGACGCATGGGCTGGGTATAGTTTACGTTTGGGGTGCCAATGGTGAGAAGCCGGCTGACTACGGACATCAGGAATACCCAAGTAATGAGTTAGAGTTCGGTGATATGGGTGGTGATAAGAGTAATAATTCATTAATTACCAGAATCCAATCGAACTACCTCGGCACTTGGGATCCATTCGTGTTGATGAAAGGAAAAGGTCTAAGAAACCTAGCCAGGATTAACCGCAGCATTGAAGCATTCGTGTACTGCATCTTAGGAGCGCAGGTAAATACCCGCAGCCCCATCGTTGGATTCCAAGGTGCTTCGCGGGAAACACAAGAAGAATTCCTAACTTTATTTGAGTCTGCAATAACAGAAAATGACATATCCAAGTCGGTGCAGAGATATCAATTAGCGGTGCAGCAGTCTAAAGTGCGACTGGATTACGCTTTGTCGCCTGGTTGTTGGTTAATGCCAAGTAATTTGGTTATTAACACCAATTCCGTTGTGGGTTATAACAACAAGCTGCAGCGAGCTACTAAGGATATGAAGTTTGGGGTGAATGACGTGAACTCTGACATGACCAAGGGCATTACTCACTTCGTAGAGAAACCAAAAAAAGAGGTAGAAAAACCATCAAAGAAGGCGCATGTAGAAAAGCCACCAAAGAAACCAGTAAAGAAGGTTACCGAGGAATATGACCATAACTTACTAAAAGCCGGCTTAGCAGCTGCAAGCATTGGTCTGAGCTATTATATATGGCGATGAACAACCCCTACGTAGCTGGAGTAGATTGTGTCTATACGACTTACACAGGCGAGAAAAAATACACCCAGAGCTCTTGGGTTGATGTCACGGGCATGTCCGTGAATTTGAACTACTCAGGGAAGAAATTAATCCTTTGTAGTATTTGCATTGGCACGAGCAGCCATGCCAACGTAGGATTTCGTTTCTGCGATGACAATGGCGTACTGCAGCCTATGCGCGCGAAGACAAACAACAGGGAGCCTGTACATTTCTCCGTAGAACCACCGACGAATAGCGCTGAGAATCTTACGACTTGGACTTTTCATATGGTTACCGACTGTCATGGAAAGGTAAAGCTACAAATACGCGTAGACGACAGTGGGAGCGTTTGCGTGAATAGCATAGAGGATCAAAGAGATCAGCCTTATAACCACGCAACCATCAGCACTCTTACGGTGCTTAGTCTTTAAATATATGAATCCACATCGGAAGGAAACCCATTACGTTTATCACTTGAAGGATGAAACTTACGATGATCGCGCCTGGTGCGATATTGGGATGTGGGTTGAAGTTGGAGGCCTTGCATTGATCATTTGTAGCATTGACATTACCCAAGCGTATACCTGTATTATAGGATTTAGGCTGATTGACGAGAATAATGAACCTTTAACGCCCCTTAGAACGTTAACTAATGTTCGGAGGCCTACTCATTTTACGGTGCAACCATATCCATTTAGCGGCGAGTCGTTTCACGCGGTCACGTTTCAAATGGTGGTTAATTGTAAGTATGCTAAGTTACAGATTTACCCCGACGGTAAAGGTAGTAGTGGTGTGGCCTACATAAATAGCATGGACGGGCGCGCCAATAACCCTAATGATGCTTACAATCATAGAACCATTAGCACCATGACTGCCATACCGCTAGTTCCGCATTACCAAGGCGGAGCTAATACTATCTTTACTTATCCCCAGTCGAGGACGCCTCGTGCGGCTGACGACGATAAGCCCGACATAACATACAAGGATAAGATTAACCCTTCATCTTCTTCAGGAGTACCACTCCAATAGCTACTACGAGGATCCAAATGTTATTCCCCACGAACTTCAGCAGTTCTCCGCCGGCCCTAAGTGCCAAGGAAACAACCGAACCCAGCAGCCCAGGAAGACCGGCTGCCATCTTTTTTCCCAAGTCCGTCAGCCCATTGCCTAATTTCTTTACGCCCGCGCCTGTAGCCTTAAGCGCGGACAAGATCACGCCTACTACGCTCGAAATAGCAACCGCAAACGCCAGCGGAACGCCATACTTCAAAAGGGCTCTTTTTATCTTTTCCTTGGTGGTAAGCCCCAGCTCCTTTTTCTTACCTTCTATTTGCGTTTGTAATTCCGCCAGTCTTTCCTGAAGGGTTTCTACTTCCTTTTGGGCTGCCTCCCTTTCTTCTTCAGGGCGAGTTTGATCTTCGATTATTACTCGCTGTCGATCTATTTCGTACTCCAAGTCTTCGACGGCCTGTCGAAGTTGCCGTATTTGTTCCTCCGCCACTGCCTTGTCCACCATCAATTGCCTTTCTCTGTCAACAGACTCCATTAATTCTTGTCCTAAGCGCTGTAGTTCCGTGTTTTTTCCCGCCGCTTCATTCAAAGCAGCCCTTAGCTGATTCCTTGCGTCGCTTTTTTCGTCCAATGCCTTAGAAAGTCTATTCCTAAAGTCTACGATTTCGTCGGCATGGCTTTTAGTAGTTAGTTCATTTTGTTTAATGAATTCGTCTTCCAATTCTCTTATACGTTCCTGCAATGCTTGGTTTTCCTCTTGGACGGCTTCGAAGCGACTGACGATACCGCCTTCTTCCTTGGTTACGTCATCAAGTTGTCGCGTAAGGTCATCGATGGTTATGTTATTTTCCTGTATTTCCTTCTTAAGTGCTTCCTTTTCAGCAGTCTCGTCGCTCCCCAATTGGCTAAGTCTTTCTTGACGCTCCTCTTGCAGTCTGATTGCGGATCTGAGGGCATCTTCGCTACCCGGCAGTGAAAGGCGACTAACAAAGGCCTCCCTGGCAACTTCTGTATCCCTTTGAGTCGAAGTGCTTAGCATCGTCAAGTTGGGCGCTCCCAGCGCATTTGTGACTCCTTTTGGAAGCTGGTTATTAAGCAGGCTGGAATTCTTCCTTTGATACAGGTTGTGCCATTTTTCCCTACCCGATTCTCTAACTTGAACTTGCCCTTTGTCTCCTATTTGGATGTCTAAGAGAGCCAGGTTTATGTTTGGGTATCGCTCCCTTAGGTCCTCGATGATGTTCGCTATTAAGTCCGACCGCACGCCAAGGGATTCCATTTGTAAGTATTCTGGAATGGGCGTGTGGGGGTTCTTAGACTTGAATTTATCTCTCAAAGAACGCATAGCATCGCTGGCCCTGACGCCATACTTGTTCAGCAATTTCTCAAAAAGGCCTCGGGGGTCTACATTGTCATTAGGAAGTAAAGACTCATATTCTTCATCGTTAATGTCGACTTGACCTTCTTCGGTAAGGGGATCAAAATCCGTTCCTTCTACTTCCATTATATATGATAAGCTCAAAGTTAAATCCCAACGTATTACCTAAGCAGGTTGGCGGACTGAAAGCAGAACGCACCTTTCACCGGGTCACATTCACGCCCAGCAGCGCTAAACCTGGAGAAACCCTGTATGTGGGCGTTCCCCGCCTAACGGATAACCTAGTATTGGTTCCTGGCACCCTGGCGTTAAGGTTTGACCTAGCAATACAACCAAGCACCAAGGACAAGCGCTATGCCGTCAATAACGTGGGTAGGAACCTCGTCTCTAAGATGAGAATCAAGTTTGCCGGGGAATCCCTCTTAGATTTGAATAGGTACGATCTGTACACCACGTATAAAGATTTATGGCTAACAGCCTTTGACCGTGCACAAAAGATAGAGCAGGGAATCGGAAGCGTTATCCTTCGTAAGCTTCGCAGCGACACTAACCCGGCGCCTACTGACTCCGGCGATGCGACCGCAGTAGCAGACGCAACAAGGGTAGTAACTGCGTACGGTACCAAATACGTTATCCCTTTGGACTTTGAAGTAATTACGAACCATGGCGTGTATTACCCCAGACAATTGGCAGAGTTACAGTTTGAAGTAACCTTGGCGGACACTACGAACATTCTAGGAGGCATGGACAGCGCAATCAGTGGAGCCGTGGATCCTTATTCTATCACTAATCTAGAATTACAGTACGAAACCGTGTACAGCGAAGAGCTGGCCCGTAGCGCCGGCATGGAATACAGCTCCGGAAAGGCATTCTTATACGACCACGTAGTGATGCATAAGACGTTTAGCTTCCTGGATAAGACGGATGAGGTTATTAACCAAAGCATTAACCTCCCCCGAAGAAGTCTCACGGGGTTGATGTTGGTGTTTGCCAAACCCTATGAGGCCGGTAAGCGCGACTCCGAGGCCTTTCATAACCCCAACATTACCAACGTCAACGTGAATATCAACGGCGTTCCAAACAAGGTCTACTCGCAGGGGATAAAGCCCGCAGATGTGTACAGGGAGGCAATGCGCAAGTTTGGCGACCAAATTAGCCCCGAGGAATTCTTTAAGGATAAGTATGCGCTGTGGATTGATATGCGCACCATTAACGACGAAGACCTACATGGCCAGGGTTTACGTCTAGTAAATACGCAGGACGGCATAACATTGGAGATCAAGCGCACCAAAAACGCCAGTGCGGGCGACGGTGATAATATAAACTGCTACGTCTTCGTCGTGTCTGACGCGCAACTGAGCGTGGAAATGAATCAGTTAAAGAGCGTTGCATATTAGGGTTAAAATATTTCTTAGATATACAATGCTGCAAATATTTGAAAACAACGGTACGAAACTGCAATGCATAGTGCAAGGCGAAACTTTGTACTTCAAAGCGAAGGAGGTGGCTTTGGCGTTGGGCTATGAGCGCCCTAGAGATGCAATTAGAGCACACGTATCTGAGAAATACCAGAAAAGATGGGTTGATCTACAAGGGGCTGCGAATCACCGCTCCTTTACTACGCAACCAAATGCCGTGTTTATATCCGAACCTGGTTTGTACGAACTGATATTTAGCTCCAAACTACCCAAAGCTGTGGAGTTTCGTGATTGGGTCTTTGAGGAAGTCCTACCCGCGCTGCGTAAGACGGGTAAATATGCAATAGACAAGCGCTTTGACGGTCCAAACAAGTTGGTATTCAAAATAGAAAATGAGTTTGACCTGCATAAAAAGGTGGTGGACTACATCCGCAAGTTTTACCCCCAAATGCTCATAGCCCCTGGTCTAGGCGAACTGCAGGATTCGGACGGCAAACGTATAAAGTGCTGGCAGAAAGGATATCAACGCGGTCAACCCGACTTAATGATCTTGAATGCGCATACGCATTACTGTGGATTCTGCATAGAGCTAAAGACCCCAAAAGGCAACGGCAGGTTATCTGAGGATCAGCAACTACTCTTACAGAGGTATGAAGAAAACGGCTATAAGGTGCTCATAAGCAGCGACTACGATGTCATTTGCAGGGAGATCACTACGTATGCTGAACACCTACGAATTCCCTGCAGGTGGTGTTGTAAGGGCTTTAAAACCTCGGAGACTTTGGCAACACACTTAAAGATATTTCATAGAATATATGGACAAGGATAAATTTAACGAGTTAAAGTTTATACAAACGCACTGGCGCGATTTGCAGGTGGGGGAGATTTACGAGATAAAGAATTATGTGGTCTTTGAAGACTTGGACCGCCTGCGTTTGGTCTTAAAGAATAAAAAAAGAACATACACCCTTTGGGCGCCCGATAGGATAAGGTACGCCATCGAAGGGCAGGACGTTACCCATGTTATGAGCCATGGTAAAAAGGATGGCAGGTGGGTATTTGACGTAGTCAAGTATGAGCCTGAGAGTCCTCTGCATTCGTAATGTCTGCCGCGGAGCACCGATGGGATCCTTCAAGAAATACCTTGCCGCAATGAAGGCAGGTGTATTTTTTACGCGGTTTTGGGGGCGTAATGCAATCAGCTGGTAGTTCGCACGTAATACAGTCCATATATTGAAAGGGTGATTAGGAATCCTGCGGCTGCGTAGGCTAGCATATACCTTTAAAGGGGTTCTTATTTTTCTTAATAATAATAAATGAGAATAAGAATGGGGTTTGCGCAAACCCCATTCTAAAAGGGTCTCAGAATGTTGAGTATAAGGTTGTTATATTGTTAAGGACGTTTATTTGTCGAGGCAGTTGAAGATATGTTCCTCTTCTCTGATGCAACCACAACGATCGCACTCCTGCCTCCAATACTCCCTTTTAGTCCACGGAACGCATTCTGCGCGTTCGAAAGAGGGGTAAGTACGGACTATCTTCTTATGGTAATCTATGCGATTCCTTAAGTAATCCTCTTTATGCGGGCAGCGACACATCATATCCGCACATTGGTGGCAATCCACGCCTTCCAAGTCGTAGCTCCCAAAGAGAAATCGATAGTTGACTTCATGTGTTTTCCGATGCGTTTGTAAACGTTGACGACTGCTTAGTATCTTATTACAGAAACTACACTGTCTGCTTTCTTTACAGACGCCCCTTTTCAGGTGCTCGGAGGTGTTAGGAAATTCCTTATTACAGCCCTTGCAAAGCCCACAAATGCGTTTGTCTTGATGTTGTCGCATCTTTTGAACGGTGCTGAATTCTTTACCACAATCCTTACAAACTTTACTAATTGGTTTCTTTGTGCAAACGCCACGACGAACGTGGTATTGTAGTCTTTGCTTGGTGCTGAACACCTTTTTACACATTGAACAGTTCATTTATACTTAAGTGTATCTTAACCACAATATAACGTATTTTTAACTTTATTGTTAACATTATGAAGTGTCTTTTAAAATAAGTCTGCAGGAGCATACAGCTGCGTTTAAAAGACACCTAAGAATGTTGAGTATAAGGTTGTTATATTGTTAAGTATGTCTGCATGCTGCTTTAAAAGACACCTAAGAATGTTGAGTATAAGGTTGTTATATTGTTAAAGATGTATGAGTCATTTAAAAGATGTCTTAGAATGTTAAAGATAAGGTTGTTAAATTGTTAAGGATGCTGTTTAAAAGAAAAAGAAGATACCTTAGAATGTTGAGTATAAGGTTGTCATATTGTTAAGACTACTATTTTAAGAGATGTCTCAGAATAAGGTTTGTGTAAATCCCATTCTTAATGAAAACAGCACATCTTTAACGATATAACAACCTTATCTTTAACATTCTAAGACATCTTTTAAATGACTCATACATCTTTAACAATTTAACAACCTTATCTTTAACATTCTGAAGTGTCTTTTAAAGCAGCATGCAGACATCCTTAACAATTTGGCAACCATACGCTTAACATTCTTAGGTGTCTTTTAAAGCAGCATGCAAGACATCCTTAACAACCTTATCTTTAACATTCTAAGGTGTCTTTTAAACAGCTCACGCACACATCCTTAACAATTTAACAACCTTATCTTTAACATTCTAAGGTGTCTTTTAAACAGCACATGCAGACATCCTTAACAACCTTATACTTAACATTCTGAAGTGTCTTTTAAACGACTCTACAGCGGATATCGCATAAAGTCCTTAATGCTTTCTTTTGCCCAACCGGCCATCGTCAAAAGCGCACCAAACCTTTCCGCGCGCTTCAGGCTGCACATTTCATCATACAATTCCTGCACGCGCTCCCGCAGCCGATCGATCTCCTCCCTTTGCATTTCTATGGTGTCTCTTTTATCTTTTGCGTCGGCGGCAATCCTTCTTACTGCTTCCACTGGGTCCATCGTATATATAATGGATCCGAACCATATTCCCTGCAATGCTCTGATAGTAGGACCCACCGGCTGCGGAAAGACCCAGTTCGTAGTGGAGCAGCTATTAGGACCCTTTAGATACCGCTTTGACTATATTGTGCTATTATGCCCCACCTACGTGAATAACCGCACCTGGGAAGGCATAGGAGTGAAAGATGACGACTTCTTTGTGGATATCTTAGACCCTAACGAGTTATCCAGCCATTTGAAGTTTTGGCACAAACAATTCCCTAAAGATACGCAGACACTACTCATACTGGATGACATTGCCTGCGGGGACGACGTAAAAAGACGCACCTCCGAGCTCGTTAAACTCGCCTTCAGCGGTAGACATGACAATATCAGCGTTTGGTTGCTTTCCCAGCAGCTTACCAGCGTCTCTAAGCCCTTCAGGGAAAACATAGGTTCACTTGTCGTATTTTATACTCCGAGCCGTAGTGACCTGGAAACCATCTTAAGCGACTATGGAGGTGAGATATCCAAGGAACAGTTACACGAATACATGCGGCATTTAAAGACGCACCAACATTCCAAGATGATCTTCTCTTTGAGGTTTCCGTATTCCATTAACATATATGGAGATTGAGCAGTTGATAGATGAAGTCCCCACGCAGCTAGATGAAAGTAACCTTAAGGAACAACTTAACATCCTTGTGTCTTCTGGGAAGTGCAAAGAAATGATAGGCAAGGAACTTACCCATGAGCAGGTTAATAAGTTGTCAGAAGAGGAAGTCAAAAAGTTCCATAAGAGGTACGAGGCTGCCCTTGCAAGTAAGACCACGGACGCCGTAGCAGACTCCGCTATCCGACTTGCAACTAAATTGCTTGGACTTGCGCTGCCTATAGACGACGTGGAGCAACTACAGAAGGACATAAGCGAGGACTATGTCATCGCCCAAGAACTTAAGATAACCTGCGGGTGGTTGTCTTTAAAGTGTGGTAAGTTAATGGCAGTCGCCTCTGTGGCTTTGCACGTGGCTCAGCACGTCGACTTGAAGGAGGTACTAGGTTCCTTCGGAACATCTTGGAAGGACTTCAAGAAGGACAGAGAAGTCGAAAAGGTCTTCCAGGCAGCACTTACTGAGGTACCTGATCAAGTCGCCTCAAGTACTTAGTCAAGTCGTTGTCAAGTACTTAGTCAAGTACTTAGTCAAGTCGTCCTTAAGTCATTGTCAAGTACTTAGTCAAGTCGCCTCAAGTACTTAGTCAAGTCATTGTCAAGTACTTAGTCAAGTCGTCCTTAAGTCATTGTCAAGTACTTAGTCAAGTCATTGTCAAGTCATCCTTAAGTCGTCGTCAAGTACTTATCAAGTCCTTCAAGTCCTTAGATATAAATGAGTGAACCAGAGTCGAAGGCAGAGCAGCCCGAGCAAAAGATTACCAAGGCTAAATCTCCAGGCAGAGTTGCCGCGGGGAAGAAGCTCGCGGAGATGAACAAGAAGAACAAAGCCAAAAAAGAAGAAAAGGTGGAGGAAAAAGAAGAGGGATCCTTTTGGAATCCCGGCTACGTCATTGGCGCGTTAGGAGTCGCTATAGCAGCAGGCAGCCTTTACTTACAATGGCGGGCTACGAAGCCAAAAGTAAAGTGGGAGGCCGCAACATATCACGCGCCCGTGGAGGTTAGAAAAAGTAAGATCCCTGAAATGGAGTAATAACCTTCTCGCTTTGTAATATAATGTCGACCGCGTTGTTGAAAACTGTTGAAGAAGCAGCTATTATTACTTCCATCGTTGCGGGTATTGGTTGGGTAGGTAAGAAAGTGCTCAAAGAAGACTTTACTGAAGACCCAAGCAAGAGCTTCGCTAATTTTGCTAAGATGACCGCTGCCGTGGGCGGGGCTATCATGCTAAAGGATTACCTACGGAAGGAAAAGTACCTCCCTACGGCGTAATATATAAATGGCCAGTTTGCTTGCAGGTGGAGTTATTGCAGCTTTAGCATTTACAGGGGCTAATTATGGTGGTAGATATCTGGATAAATTAGTTAGTGGTGATAGAAACGCAGAATCTAACGCTGAGAGGAAGAGGCACGACTTAGCGCTGGAGAAATATCAGCGGGACGTGGCAGCTTGGAATGAAAAAAGACAAGCTTACAGGGATTGGTTGGATAAGAACTACCAAGACAAAATGCAGGCGGATAAGAACTTCGAAAACACAGACTACGCCTTTAAGCTCTATGCGCAGGCGCACCCCGACTTTAGAATGAGAAAGCCTCAGTTCAAGAATTACTACCAGCCTTCTAAGAAACAAAAAGACAATGAATTGGTCTTTGTAGGAGTCGCAGGGCTGGCGGGAGGCGTGGCTTTGGCGTATCTAATATAATGATCGTCTTTTTGGAAAGCGACAAGAATAACTTTACTACTTATCTGAATCCTCCCATCCGCGCGGAAAGGGTTCGGTTGGTTAGTTGCTCTTTGTACAATTCTTGGTATAATTTAATTAATGGCTTTGTCATCGGAACTTCCGGCACCAAACCAAAAATACCAGATTCCCATTACACCCCCATAACACTGGCTAAGGAGCTAGCAAAGCATGGATATACTCTTACCACAGGATTACCCCATGAAATGACATTCAAGAAAAATAGTGGAAGCGCTAATTTAAAGGACAATTCATTGGTAGAACTCCTGGGCCTTACTAGTACCACGATAAATAGCGGTAATACATATGATGTGAAATGGAAAGTCGCATCCTCTTACGAAGTCTATTGCGACTTGGTCCATAGTTACAACAATGGAGAAAAGTCTTCTCTTATGTCCAAATTCCTACCTAAGGGTAATCCATTTGACCTGGTAGAATACACTCCCATTTCTTTGAGCTATGACTTGTCTAATTTGGTAGAAAGCATAAACATCACCATTAAGGTGGACGGAAAGACGGTGGATTTTAACGGACGCAAGATCAATCTCGTTTTGGAATTCATATAATGGGCCGCGTAGAGGACAAACTCAAAAGGATTTACTATGGGCCTGAAGGCTATTGGAAAGGAGCGTCGGCTATCAAGAAACTCGCGACCGCGGCCAGGGTATCAGATGAAACGGCTAAGAACTGGCTAAGAAAACAAACCCTCTGGCAGGTTTATCTTCCCGTGCCCAAGTACATCCCCAGGCCCAGCTTCACCGTAAATACCCCTAATGAAGTTCATCAGGCGGATTTGCTTTTCTTACCGCACGACAAGGTGAGAAGAAAGACCTATAGATACGCTTTGACCGTAGTCGATATCGCAAGCAGATATAAGGACGCCGAACCCATAACCAGCAAGGATTCTGGGGAAGTCGCAGAAGCCCTAGGTAGGATTTATAAGCGCGTTTTGAAATGGCCTAAGCTGCTGCAAGTGGATGCGGGGACAGAGTTCATGGGCGTGGTTACTAAGACCCTGAAAGACCACAGCACTAAGATTAGGAGAGCCGAAGCTGAGTACCACAGGGGTCAGAGCATTGTCGAAAGATTCAATAAGACTCTGGCCGAGCGCCTCTTTGGGTACCAGTATTGGAAAGAGCTGGAAGATCCCTCCAAACGCAACAGGGAATGGACTCAGAGGCTCCCCCAGGTCGTCGCGGCTTTGAACAACGAGGCGGCCAGGGCTACGGGAATGAAACCCAAGGATGCCATAAAAAAGAAACACGTGGAACACAAGTCCTACGTCAGAAGTTCGAGGGCGGTCGGACTGAAGGAAAAAAAGCTACCCCGCAACATAGTGGTCAGATACCTCTATCAGCCGGGGGAACTCGAAGGTGGCAGTAAGAGAGCCACGGATCCTAACTGGTCCCTGGAAACGTATGAGATTTCGAAGTCCGTCACCAAGGAAGGGCAACCCGTGTTGTATTACTTAAATGGCCCAGGTCGCGGATTTGTCAAGGAAGAGCTGCTCATAGTCCCCAAAGACTCAGAGTAGTGCTGCTCCACGCGCCCGATTACACTCTAGGCATGTCAGTCTTACGTTGCCTCTGCAATGCCCGCGTTTGTTGTTGATACGATCCACGGAGAACTGCTGATCGTCATTTGGGTCAAACCTCCATAGTAGAGGTATGTTACACTTGGCACACCGTGCCCCTTCCTTATAGACGTCGTCCACGCATAGGTCGAACGTCATATTTTTTTCTTCGTCGTGTCTTTTGTAGCGAAGGAGTTTCTTAGCAATGTTCTCCTTTGCTATATCTTCTGGCGTTTTATCGTAACGCAATTGCGGACCCCAAGCCCTCCGCAACTGTTTGGCATGCTCCACACGGCTCACAGCGGTATATATCAAATTACTCCAACATAACCGCTGGTCTATGATCCATAAGGTTTCTTTTATGGTAAGCCCTTGCGCGCTGTGGACTGTCATACAATATCCCAAACGCCAATCTTGATGGGAGGTTATTTTTTCAACCTTTCCCATAGGCACCCAGACTTTATCATGAGTTACCGCGTTTCGCAGTTGGACGTCGGTGCCCGGCACCCACACGTCTCTCTTCTGCATGCGGGTATCGTGGGGCTTGTAGCAAACGGGCACCAAATGGCCAGGGAATCTTTCGCGGTGTACGCTTAACAAATCTTTCTGTATTCGCGATTGTGCTGCGCGCTTGCTGCTCAACACCAAATCCTCTGGATGCCACGCGCAAAGGAAGTCCTCGTAAGACTTTGCTCGGATGCGTTTACGCAGCGTCTTGTTTTGCTCGGCATCACTGAGGCCCCGAAGTTCCGCCTTTAAGTTTCTTACTTGATCCTTGCTGCGGTAGTCGGCGTTGATTTCCTCTGCATGGTCTACCATTCCTTTTAACCATTTATGGGGCATTTCTCCGCAAATGGGAGGAGGTTGGCATGGATCTCCGGCAAATATAACTTGACACTTTCCGCGGAGGAAGTCTACAAATTCCTGCAGGATTTCTAATGGCACGGTGCAAATCTCATCCCATAATATCACCGGGGGTATGTCGCGTATTGCTTCCGGCACCCACTTTTGACCGTTCCAGCGAAAGAAGCTGTGGTACGTTTGCGCGTCGTAACCCATCTCCGTCAATTCTCTTTCAAGGCGGTGTGTCGGCGTTAACACCTTCACGCGAGGAAATAATTCCAAAACCCTGGTGGTCTTACCGCTGCCTCCCGGCCCGTACAGGTACGAGAAGCGTTGGTAAGAAATGGGGTCGTCGACGGATGGCAATGGCTCCACGGTGGGGACGGTGGCACCTTTTACGTGTTTCCCGTGGTATTCCACACGTTCTCTCCAGGCTTTTATCTCTTCATCTTTTATACGCCATTGACCACTTTCCGCGAGTTCGTCCTCCGTGTAAAACTCTTGCATTTTTTCTAACACTTCGGGCTTCACATACAAAGAATCCGTGGCCACGCGTGGAACGTCCTCTTTGTCAAACCGCAACAGCATTGACAATAGATTAATATGCGCATATGCGAGCATGCTGGCGCGTAAATGGTAATATTGCGGGCGATGATCTTGGTAATAACACAACGCATTCCATTGCCGTTCCCCTTGGCCTTCTATGAAATAATTCCACTTCTCTACGGACACCATAGTTCCTTGCTCATGTGCACGTTTTACGAGGAAGCTCAACTCTCCGTCATCGGTTATCAAACGCCGCTGCATGTGCTTTTCTCCTTCTCTTGCGCCTTGGGTGAACTTTCCTATGACGATTCTGGCGGTGGGGTTATGCTCCGGAAGCCATTGCGTAAATGCAGAGTGACAAAGTATGGCTTCATGCGCTGCGTACGTGAGAAGCTCGCGCTCTTCGAGAAACTTCAGCAGGGGTATGGGAATCCATTCTTTCTCCTGCAGATGTTTCCCATACCACGCGTAAATTATTGGATGTAAGCCCTTTGCTAACTTCCACGTGGTCAACCGCACGAACCCCGTAGCTGGGGCGTCGTATTTACCTGGCAAAGACACACGAAAGAACTGTGAGTCTGGATGTCCGTAGCGGTCATAATACTCCTTACAATCCCCCAATCCTTTAAAACTGGCAGGGTAACAATGTTTCATGTCTAAGGAGACGTATTCGTTCTCGTCATACTCCATGTTCCACAGACCTCCATGACCATGCTCTACGCAGGCTTTTGCTATGTCTCCAAATTCCTTAGGCGTGGACTTCCATCCGTTCCTTTTCTTTGCGGCTAGAAAGTCCAAACTACGAGAGCTAAGGACCTCGTCTGCAAAGTCTTCCCCTAAGGTTTCACACGCACTTTGAATGCGTTGGTGTTCTACTTGGGGCCTGTAGAGAGTACCATCCTGCGTCATGAACTGACTTCCTTCCGCGTCCATCAACCAAACGGAATTCTCGTGGACTAATTCTACCAACGGCGACATCTTATAAACTTTGGTTTCCTTCTTTTTGGGGAACCTAAGTTCTCGCCAAGCGTGTCCGTTGTGTTGATAGATGACAATAGGGGCACCTCTACCTCCATATTTTTTCGTCCCTTCGTAAATGCAACCGTCCGTGATATCCTTCACGCGTATGCGACGTTCTAAAGCCGTCTCTAACTTCTTGATGTTCTCAATAGTGCCTCCAGTTTTACGAGTGTCGTTTTCCCATTTCCTGATGGCTTCTCTCCTCTTGGGCGTAAGCTTACCGCCACGAGAGGAATCTTCGAAGAACTCTCTTACCAACTTCCCGACACAATTACCCGGATGTCGCATTGGTCGCAACTTCTTGACATCCGGCTCCTTAATCTCGTACGCACCGTAAATGACCACGGTAACCGGGTAAGCGACCTCATAGAAGAGCATGTCAATTCCCTCCAATGCCCCTGGTCGCGTATGCTTATTCAAGACGAACAAACTCTGCTTACCAGACGCCCTGATGGGATTACGGCCCTTTTCTATCACCCACTCGCCGTCCAAATACTTCACGAACGTCAACTCCAAACGGTAGTCACCGTCCGGCATTCTGTCGATTATCCTTTCAGCCATCTCGTGATTCATCGTCCTGTCTGTCTTTCCCTCCATGAACGTCGCGAAGACAAAATCCGCATCTGAGTTATCCATCACCTGATTTCCCAGCCTGCGCACAGTTTCGTTTTGAATGTCGTTGACGGATGCCATGTATATCTAAAGAATATCTTTTCCTCCATTCACGACCCCAACAGAGCAGCAGTTAGGCACCTTTCGCGCTGTGTGCCGATCGCGCAAGACCCCCTGTAGGGCGGGTTACCGACCTCCAAAAACCCAGGGGGGGGCTGGTGTTTTTCGATATGTGATTTTTGGCATTGTGTACCGTCCGCGAGTCCGCCTAACTGCTGCTACACTAGTCCGGGCCAGTCTGAAACAGTTCTTCACTGAAAACGAATTTTCAAAATGGAACCGAATAAATGAAAATTCGGATTCAAATTTATCCGGCATAGTGTGGATGGGGCCTTAATCTTCTATAATTTTCACAAAACATATAAAGATTTTCTTTCCCTGGTTTTTATTTTTAGAAGCCAATATGGACACAGAATTTGGCCCATTT
The DNA here is from genome assembly GCF_029948245.1 of Actinia tenebrosa. NCBI lineage: Eukaryota > Metazoa > Cnidaria > Anthozoa > Actiniaria > Actiniidae > Actinia > Actinia tenebrosa. Next base: position 12,580,115 of record NW_028292583.1, read on the forward strand.
GAAGATACGCAGTTTGACGTTGTGGTCGACGTAGAAACTACATCCCTGGAAAAACAGCAAGAAAAAGAAGAAGAAAAAGGTGTGAAATTCTGACACCATGTAAATTGCCTTCATATTCTTTAAGGCACAAAATAGAACAGTCAAGACAAATGTGGGAAGGATAGTTAAAATGAAATTTCAATTATTATATCACAGCCGAGAGGTATGAACACAAGATCCCCCAGATGGGCAGGGGGGAGGGGGGGTGAGGTTGCTAGACAGGAGGGGGTTTGCTGGCCAGTGGGGCAGAGGTTGGGCGACATCTAATGGCATTCATAAGGAGGGATTAGTCATAAAAATGAGAAATATATTACTTAGTGAAGGCCTTAACTTATAGCGTAGATGCTCACATTGTTGACTGATTGATTGAACAGAGGCTTTCACATGTGATCTGTCAGATGACTCATTACAAGACTACTGCTCCGATCTTTCAGATGTATCTGAAGATGACCTAACTATTTTACCAGGTAAATAATAAAGTGTGGAATTATAAAAAACTGATACATCTAATAAACCTTTCCAAGGTGGAACTTGAAAAAATATAACACATGCGAGTTACCTTGACTTATATATAAACCATCATTTGATGGTCCCTCAATTATAAAATTCCAGAAATGCCTGATGATGTCATTGCAACATAACAAATTAGCTTCCCTATTCTAATTTATCTTCTTCATGGAAACTCCAGTACCTTTTGAATTATTTCTGTGCAGGCAAGGGAGGATCCAGCCAAGATTTTAGGGGGGGCTAATTGAGTTTCTTCCGTCAACACAACGGAAAACAATATAAAAAAGCATCATTTTTTTCTGCTGAAGGATCCGCCCTTGGCAGGGGGTGACTAGATGGAGATATCATATAACATCTGTGTTTGGGTTTGGAGCCACTATAGCTCATTTTCACTTATTTCAATAGACATGGTTATGTCAGACAGTGACCTGGAACTAAGCTGTGATTCAGGAATTGAAGCTGAACTTTATGACATTCAAGGTGAGCTGGAACACATCAGAGAAGTAGAACAATTATTACTCTCCCTACCTTGTCCTACCATCCTCTTCATCCCATCCCTTTAGTGATTAGCCCCCTTAAAGGCCATATGCAACACTTACCCCACCTACCAAGGGATTCATACCTTTTGTCTCCACCCAACAAAATAAAATAAAAACCCCATTTTTCTCCTTTTCCTGTCCCTTCTCCCCACTTTTAAGTATGGAAAATTTTACATACATTTGTTGAACTTCATCAAACTAATTTGTTTCAATTTGTTACAGAAAATAAGAATGGTAATTGTGAAAAGTGTCAGAAATCAGCCAAGAAACACAATGCCGAACCCTGTGACAGTAAGTTTTACATATTATTATATTCACCCTTTCTTTGGCAACTATGAAACATGCTAAACTTTTATAATTATTTTTCAGAGTGTGGAAGCTATGATCAAAAATCTCCAAAGAAACGAACTCAAAGAAAGTCAAAACAAGACAAAACTGAAAACAAAGAAGGTATATGATTATCATGATTAATGGTAATCCTTTGCTTTAAAAACTAATATTTTAAGATGAATTTTGTTTTTGTTTAATTACTTAAATTTGCCAAGAATGTGTGTTATTCGAAAAGACAATAAGAGTTTATGAGAATTTAAAATCTTAAGTAAACAGTCTGGTGTGTCTTGGACTATACCTGGATTTGCTTGGGCCTACTGTGTTTGTTTTTATTTTATTGTCAACAGTATAGATTTGTTCATTAGTTTGTCCATGCATCCATGCATGCATGCATGCATCCATCTACCATCCATGCAACCATCTATCCATCCATCCATCCATCCATCCATCCATCCATCCATCCATCCATCCATCCATCCATCCATCCATCCATCCATCCATGCATCCATCCATGCATCCATCCATCCATCCATCCATCCATCCATCCATGCATCCATCCATCCATGCAACAATCCATCCATCCATGCATCCATCCATCCATGCAACAATCCATCCATCCATCCCATCCATCCATCCATCCATCCCATCCATCCATCCATCCATCCGTCCGTCCGTCCGTCCATCCGTCAGTCCTTCCTTCCTTCCATCCATCCATCCATCCATCCACCCACCCACTCACCCATCCATCCATCCATCCATCCACCCACCCACTCACCCATCCATCCATCCATCCATCCATCCATCCATCCATTCTTTCTTTCTTTCATTCATTTATTCATTTATGTATTCACTTATATTCATTCATTAATGCACACTATCATTTATTAATCCATTTCTTTCTTTCTTTCAGACACCATTCCCCATGCCAACTGTCAGTTCCTTTGGGAATTCCTCCATCACCTACTTGAAACCAAGGATTACGATGACTGTATTGCCTGGAGGAATCCTCAGAAAGGTATCTTCAGAATGGTAGACCACAACATGGTAGCCAAGCTGTGGGGAAAACAGAAAAAAAGAAAGAACATGACATACGACAAGCTCAGTCGTGCTCTCAGATATTATTACAGTAAAAACATCCTGGCTAAAGTCAGTGGACAAAGACTTACCTATAAGTTCTGCCGCACCCCAAGTGGGAAGAAATACCCCTCGTGAATCAACTAGCAAATCCACACAGTGTACATGTTAAGTAAATTCGCAATGTTTGCAAATATTTTAATACAGAACGTCTAAGACGTTGACAGTGAGACGATGGTCTATAAGACTGTAGGTCTGCCATTACGCTTGTAATATATCAATCCTCCTTCTCAGGACGGCTAAATTATGGCAACGACACTAGGTTATACCAACTCATGAATTCACCTCAAGTCAGACCACATCATTCCCTAGAGTGTCATTTCTTTGTTGCAAATGAGAAGCCACATGGATATGGATACAACTCAAGCAAAAACGCTTATTCTCAAGGGAATGACACGTGGTATGAAATGAGAAAACGTCACACCCAAAGCTTGCACATCTAAACTTGCAGTCTGTACTATAGTGAATATCATAACCGGCTGACAGAACTATGTACTATAATATCCACTTATACCGCCACATATATGACACTGTGGACTTGTAGTTTAAATAAAGGATTTTTAGCAGTCATATTATTTTAGAGGGGTTGGGGTAAAAATCAACGGCAAGGGGCTAAAAATCATCTCATCTCTGCAGAGCCCCTCTCTCTTGGCTAATTTGCATGTTAGTTCCTAAAGACATATAACATACACACAACCTGGAAAATAGTTGTAAGTCAGTTATTTTAGAAAATGGACCAAATATACACAGGAAATGATTCCTAGAAATTAATTTAGAAGATATAACTAGCTAAAAACTAGTGTGAGCTGCGTCGGTGTTTCTAATGAAATAGCAATGATGAAAAGGTAAATTATACACCGTGAAAAGATGAAAAAACTTACTGACGTTTCGGACGCTAGTCCGACGAAGGACTAGCGTCCAAAACGTCAGTAAGTTTTTTCATCTTTTCACGGTGTATAATTTACCTTTTCATCATTACTGAATTGTATATATCATGATAATTAATTTTGTAGGATATATGAAATAGAAAAATAAAACAATGGTTGGAAATGAACTGTTTCTTTATTATGTTCAAGATCACATTAATTAAAGAGCTTTAACTTTCGCGCAATCGTTTTCCGACATCATTCCGAAATTCATATAAAGGATTCATTTTTTGCAGGACAATAGTAAATAACATGAATAAGTAGCTGAATTTGTATTAAGATATGAAAGCGTTCTTCTCACTTTGGAGAGAGTTTAGGAGGATGGTCCTGAAGGGTTAAGATGGGAGCTGAACCCCCTTCCCCAATGACTGGAGAATCAACAGGCTATACCCAACTGTAGATATCCATGAAACATACCCTCATTATCATGATTATATGACCACTGCTGCCCAAAATGTCTGGATCATCATGGCTTCAGTGAATCAAAAACCTAACTCAGACTTGGATATATTTAAAAAAATGCAAGTTTGTAAAAGCAGTGGTTTTTATAGTAGCCTTTTTGAAATATATCCAAAAGTCTGAGTGGTGCAGCTCAACAGGGCAGGGTTGAACTGAAAGAATCTGAACATGTAGATGCTTAAGGCAGCTACTATATAGACAGACAGACAGATAAAGCTGATGTCAATGAGTGCGCACTCTTTCCGTTGGATGTTTTGATCGCTATGAAAATGAGAAGTTTTTATTGTTTTTGTTATTGTAAAAAACAAACAGACATCAGTTTTTTAAATGTCTGTCTTCTTATTGCCGATATATTTCGTCATCACATTGTCAAAGTAGTTTGCGGATCCACTCGGCACAATATATAGAATAAATTTAACATTGGTGATATTATTGTCATATCAATACTAATCATCTCCTATGATTGTTTTCAGCCTGGTAGAGTAGCAACCTTACTAGATGACAAAGAGGTTAGTGCAAGTATAAATCATTTTTATTTTTTTCTGGTCTGGTATCCTAAAACATCATGCGTTCTGATTGGTTGTTTGAGCGGGCGGTATTTTGTTAGTATCTTCCCGCACTCGTGGTCCAGTATCCTTTGCCGCTAAACAACAAAACAAAACGATTACAAAAACAAGAAAAAAAATACAGGAAAAAAATTTATATAATAGTCATTTTTTCCTATAGTTGGTCTGGATAGGGAAAAACTGTGCCCTCAGTCTTGAAAATGGAACTCGGCCTAATAGCCTCAGTCCATATATTCATAAAAGCTTAATGTCCGGTCATCCATCTCCTTTTTTTTGGTTCTGCTTTGTTAAAAGAAATGATCAATGGTCCGATTCTATTCGATGTGCACCCTCCCTGTAAAAGTTCTGGTTACGGCCCTGATAGAAGTGCCTATCTATGCGTCTGGACAAGTCAGAGGCATAGAGAGGCCAGTAAACTAGCCAAGGGAGGTCAGAGTCAGGCCTAAATAGAAACATAAAAGCATGGAACTGGAATAGGAACTCAGGAATGGGAACTTGGACTGGACACTGGTAAACTGGATTGTGGAAAAAAGCAATTAATCAATTAAATTTCTTTGCTAAAATGTGTTTTAATAGCTAGTTAACATATACCCATACAATTTGAGCAAAGAAAAGCAGTTTTTCAAGTGTTTCGATCCGGAGATCCACCTTACCGAAGTCCAGTCCAAGGGCCGTTCCAGGTTTCGATTCCTGATTTTCCAACTCAAAAAATCTTTAAAATGACAGTTTTAGTAAAGATAAAGATAAATGAACAATTTAACTATAGTTTTTTGAGGTGAAAATTACAATTTGACAGCATTTAAGGGTAATTTTTCTAAATAATTGAACTTCCATATATTGCCTTACATTGACACAAATCAACCTCTCTTACCTCCTCCTAGAGGTTTTATTCCCTCATAGTCAGCATGGGAAAGCTTGTCCATCACTGCTTGGCAGAGAAACACAAAGCAATCATGTTTAATTTCATTACAATTTAGAAGCAATGGATTTATTGATTTTTAAAAAAAATTATTTTCTGTTGGATGCAATTATTAATTAGCGATTTACAGAGAAACACAAGGCATATGAAGCATGCACAGCCAGCCAACCAGAAAGCACGGTTTCTAGCAGTTAATTTATAAGCCACATTATGCAGTTCAATATATAGGTCTGGTAGGGTCTCGCTCTTGATTTAAAGGTTTTTCTCTAGGTTTGTGAGTTAAACTCCCTTTGTAAAGCTTGCTAAATTTAAAATTGATGTATCATTTAGCCGTGCCCTGACTTAGATCAGCCCAGAGGTTGTTTCAGGGTTCAATCTGTGAGTTAGCCATGCCCTGACTTAGATCAGCCCAGAGGTTGTTTCAGGGTTCTATCTGTGAGTTAGCCATGCCCTGACTTTGATCAGCCCAGAGGTTGTTTCAGGGTTCTATCTGTGAGTTAGCCATGCCCTGACTTTGATCAGCCCAGAGGTTGTTTCAGGGCATCAAAAAATTTGAAGATTTGTTTAGATGTCAAATTGACCACCACCCTAGCTATCCCCTGGATTGAAGTCACAATCAAATCAGTTTATTATTAATGATAGTTATTATTTCATTCATATTTTTATGTTACATTACCAGGGTGTGGTCTGGGGAGTAGCATATGAAGTAGAACCTGCGGAGATAGAAAACGTCTTGATGTATCTTGACATACGAGAGAAAGATGGCTACAAGTCGACATACACAACCCTCCACACTATTGACCACAGTGCACCTACAATTAAGGTGATGCTATACATTGCTACGCCCAGTAATAACTTCTATCTTGGTCCCGCACCTTTACCTGATATTGCCAAACAAATAGCTTATTCCGAGGGACCCAGTGGAAAGAATTCTGAATATTTACTTAAACTTTCTGCCTTCATGCACGAAGTAAGAAAACAGCATGAAGACTGTAAAGATGAGCATTTGTTTGAGTTGGAGGTGTTAGTGAAAAACAATCTTGAAGGTCTTGGGAATACTAATATTTAAAGGAACTGCAAGCACTCTAGTAAATTTGTTTTTTTATCATAACAACTGTTATATTACAGTTGAGGCCGCATTGAGAAATTCTTTTGTCTTAAGAATTATACAAGTGAGGCTATCGGGCCGATATAATGCTCGTTGTCTCATTTGCATCTCATTTTCATGCATCCATATTATATGACAATGGCAACTTTCAAGTTTTCATTCAAATAATGTTTTGCTTATTGCTTAAAAATAGGAATTCATTGAATTTATTTGTTACTATTCCTGAACGTCTAACAACAGACATCTTTGACTTGGGTGTAATGTTTTCCCATTTCAAAACACGTCATTCCCTTAAGAATAAGATGTTGTTTGTTTAACTTATGCACAACTTACTGTTAAACAAAGGAAATTTATACTCCAAACATTTCCTTGTAATTTCTTCCAAAAGATAAGCGTAAAGCATTCTAGGGTATCAATAATTTATTGTACAAAGCATCTTCTCTTTTATTGAACAAATACTGTATATCATTAAACATTGCAATACTAATAAATTAAATCATACAATAACAATAAAGTAAAAACAGAGATTCTATTAACATTCATGATCATGGGAAGCACGGGTGGCGTAGCGGTGAGAGCCTCTCACTAATGTGACCTGGGTTTGATTCCCGCCAGGCTCAGTGTTGTATGTGAGTAGAGTTGTTTGTTGGTTCTCTCCTGTTCTTCGAGGGTTTCCCGGGGTTCTCTGGTTTTCCTCCCTCCGTAAAAATAAACTTCCAAATTCCAATTGGAATTACAGTGGAAGAAGAGCCACTTTGTGGAAATGCCACTGTTAAATCCTATTTATTTTATTTTATTTTATGATCAAAATTTTTTCTTTTTTTCTTTCTCGCTTTTTTTCCTTCCTTGTTTCTTTCCTTCTCTTCTTAATTTCATTTTTTTTACTTTCTGTCTTTCTCTCTCTCTCTCTCTCTCTCTCTCTCTTTCTTTCTTTCCTTCTTCCTTCTTCGTAGATCTTTTCCTTTCTATTATTACAAAGCACACAGAATATCTACAATTCATACTGTCCTGAAAATTCACTTTTAAGACTCTTTCCACGTGTGATAAAAGGACTGGTAAGTTATTTCTATTTTCTCTTTACCTGTTTCTACACGTGTTCCTCTAACATAAACTATTTTCTTAGCGTAGGTACTGTTTTATTGGGGGGAGGGCACAGGTATTCGCAGTAACCTTTTAAAAAGGGACTGTATCCATCTCTATTTCATTCAGTGACAAGTTCACGAAACCAACAAGGCCAACAAGGAAACAGCTTTCGTTAAAATAAGAAGGCTTGACCCCTTCACAAAATTTTTAATTCAGTCTTTACTGATGGCCCTGCAATTTGAATCCCTAGCTCTCCCCTACCCCACCCCCCAATGTAACCAAACCTTCCCTGATTTGCCACTAACTTATGTACCTCATGCCTTTATTTCTTTTTCTCTTGCTATCGTTAGAGATTCTTGTTTCATAGTAAACCTAAAGGCTGACAGCTACATATCTATATCTTAGTGATTGTCTTACGCACTACATGTAGTCATGCATAACGCGCTTCCACTCAGTATTAACCATACCAAACCAGGACACTTCAGCTCTTCTGGTTTCTACTATATTCATTCGCTTTCAGTTTATTTCTATTCTTGTGGAACACTAGAACAGCCTTGCAATTTGTAATCTTATTCTTCAGTGTCCTCTAGAGAACGTCTTTTGCGGTACGGCCTGTAATCGAGGAAATCGACGACTTTGCGTTCGATAAAGTCTCGGAAAGACCTCGGTATTTTGTTATCTCTTTCATAGTTCGGTAACACCTGTTGAAGTCGCTGTGGCTCAACAATGACGTCAAGGACTTCATGAACGAGTTTTTCATCCTGTCAAACAAGAAAAGAAAGAATGTTGTGAATGCGTGACTGTCGAAATGACAATGAAGTTCTTATTATGTGGAGCATAAGATGATAGGATATTTCACTGACTTTTTGTCGCGCATCCGCAGTAACAATGTTAGACTTGTGAAGCATGCGAACAATGAATAACAGGGCGCGTCACCGACGTTGCGTGAATCACGCATAGAACGTTGCACATTGCGCATGCAATTGCGCGGCAACTCAGTTTTTACCACCAGAAAGGAAAGATGGGTGGCGTAGTGGTGAGAGCGCTCCGCCTCTCTTCAAGACGACCCGGGTTTGATTCCCACACTCGCGCGGCGTTGTACGAGGGTAAGATTGCTTGGTAGTTATCTCCTGTGCTTCGAGGGTGTTCCTCCGGGTTTTGCGGTTTTTCCTACCTCCGCAAAAATCAACTTCTAAATCTCAATCGGAATCCAGTGGAAGAAGAGCCACTCTGTGGGAATGCCACTGTTAAATACCATCAAGAGAAAACGAACTAGTTTATTTTCTTTTGATGCCATTTATTTTTAACCACCACAATCTAAATAACGTATAGAGTGGTAATTGACCGTTGCGTGACATTTAGCAGTGGTTACCTGTAATAATCTTCGGTTGCTTTCATTGGCGTACATTTCACCGCTCTCAACGATGTTTCTCACGAGATAACGATATTGTTCTAAAAATCAACAAAAACCAAATAAGTAAAAGACATACAGTATAATAGCTGTATGTACTTAAAGGACGCAGGGTCAGGAGACTAATGAGGGGCGGATCCAGGGGAGGGATGCGCACCCCTCCCTGGTTCCACTTTGTGCCCCTACTTCGGAGATAACCAATACTATTTTTTCCCTTTGATTCTAAGGGGTGCATCCCTCCCTGGGTTAACTTCGTGCGCAGCACCCCTCCCTGAACAAATCCTGTATCCGCTTCTGCTAATCTACCTACTTTCAAACGTCACGTAGAAGATCTTGAATCCTTCAGCCATCCCTGTCGCCATGTTTTCGATTCTCCTTGAACGAAACTTAACGTGAAGATTCTTTGATCGCGAGACGAAGGCCACGGGTTGATCAAACGACTCACAGGCATAATATGTAGCTACTGAGTACGGGCTTGCGCCTTCCCTCATGATCAGATAATCTGAGCAGTTGGGGGTATCATGGAGAGAGATGTTTGGTATTAGTAGGAGTATGTGACGGTTCTCGCTCGGGAAGATAGTCCAGGTACAGTCTAGATCACTAGGGTAAGCGTCGGGGAAGTTTGGAGACATGATCACTCCCGACATCGCTGTCAGATTACCGCCGCATACTGTCTCTGTGAAACGAAAGAAAATAAATAGCGGAGTCGTTGATATTTTTATTCCAAATGGAATTTTTTTCATTATTATGTTTTCCTGATTAAATTTAGGACCATACCTCCAGACGCAGTGCTGAAGCGCAGTATGGCAGCGCGAAGCATTTACGGCTATGCCGGAGATTTCGGCCCCGACACCGCTATCCCTGGATTTACAGACTGATCAGGAAGCTCGGCCGAAGCCTAAGGGAGAGGTTAGTCGGCCCCTAGACCGTAGATGATTAACCCCTTGCTATGACCAGCAGACCCGATGCGCACGTAGAGCATTTCTTTATTTACGTCTTGTAGCCACCTTGCTCCGTGTGGGAGCTGTTTCAAAAATTTAACCCTTAAAAATAATTTATATTTAAGAAGAAAATTGATGTCAAATGATCAGTATGGTGCAACCAAGAGAAAATTTTCTTCGATCATGCAACTCATTAATCAAAGTGGCTGTACAGTGAATGCAAATCAACTACCACTCACTAGTAGAGTATTTTAATCTGAAGAAATCTAACGTCAATTATTGACAATATGAAAAACATGACAAAATTTCCCCCAGAGGGAGGAAACGCCTGTTTGCAGGTCAATGCGCGCCTAGAATCAAGAGAAAAGCAAGTAAACGTAATCGTTACTTGTCCAAGTTTTCCTTTCTCGACCCCATCTGTAACACGCATGCGTGAAGCTCTATCTAGACAAGTCAATCAGTGTTCTTTTAGAGTGATGTTACTTGACCGTGAAACAAAGTCGCATAATCAGTGACTAAAGAAATCAATGGAATTAGTATCTACTACCATTATGTTACGTTGACTATTTATTCACTGGCGAAGGAAAATCACTCTAGGGCTTTAATATTAATTCAGATGCACGTATCTATGTATTTATCAAAGATCAACTAACCTCGGCATTGGTGGGCTGCTTTTGAACCAGAGTACAGTGTTGTCATGTTGCCAGGACAACGGTAGCAGAAGGTCTCGGAGGCATTTGGTTGGTAAGTCCCTCGAGAACAGTTAACACATCTTAGTAGGAAGATATCATAATACATTCCAGGCATACAGCCGGCTGCAACACAAGAGAAACAGAATATCAGATCCGTTGTGTCGAGTTTCTTAACCATTTTCTTAAAGGAGACCTCTTTACCTTGGGTGTAATATTTTCCCATTTCATACCACGTGTCATCCTATAGAGTATCATTTCTTTGTTTAACGGTTGCACATGAGAAGACACATGAATATGGATACAACTCAAACAAAGAATCTTATTCTCAAGACCACGTGTCATTCCCTAGAGTATCATTTCTTTGTTTAAAGGTTGCACATGAGAAGACACATGAATATGGATACAACTCAAACAAAGAATCTTATTCTCAAGACCACGTGTCATTCCCTAGAGTATCATTTCTTTGTTTAAAGGTTGCACATGAGAAGACACATGAATATGGATACAACTCAAACAAAGAATCTTATTCTCAAGAGAATGAGCCATGGTCTAAAAATGGGCAAACATTACGCACGCGCCGAAGAGGTCGTTTGTTGATCACATTTACGTCATATAATAGTCGTATCTTTATATGGGTTGCAACCATTTACACGAGAAAGTCAAGAGGCAAAGACACGGCGGCCATGTTGGTGGTATAACGAATGGAGCTAATGAGAAATATTTTGATGAACACCACCTATATCGCGGCGATGACGTAACGTACAAATGTAGAATTCGTGAGTTGATACTAATCTCTTGCGAGTATAGGTATAAATATGAAAATAATCTAACGTTCATAAAGCATAATCGGAAATACGTCATCATACTAACCAAGTCGCTTGATCTTTCTGCGCATGCCCTGTGTACAAGCGTTCCTCACTCTTGGCACTCGAAGAGACTTCCCGTTCATCGTGTACACTTGTCCTCGAAGAGATACACTAAAATTCTTATGGTTGGCCAGGCTTCTCAGGTCTGCAATAAACTTCTGTAATCTCTTCTCGACTTGACACCGCAAGCAGCTGTAGTTACAATATTTAGACGTGGATATCCTGGTCTGGTCGAGTTTGAGCTCGAAGTTGGCATGAACCATGCTGGTTCCACCCTTCTTCAAACGTGAGCGACATTTAAGGACAGAGCCATGAATCTTGCAAGGGTAGACACATATTTCCTGACGGAGAAGCTTCCGCTTGAGCTCCTTTATGAAGAGTTCTTTCTCTTGGGAACGGATGTTACACTCTCCGACGTTGAATCTTACTTTGACGCGTTTACTGATGAGACCGCTGTCCTTTCTCTTACCTGTCAGTCAATATACATGATACATGAATATAATGATACATGATGATATATGATGATGATGCATGATGATAATATATGATGATGATACATGATGATGATACATGATGATGATACATGATGATGATACATTAATATAATGATACATGATGATGATAAATGATGATGTTATATACATGATGAAGATACATGATGATGATGATACATGATGATGATGCATGATGATGATGATACCTGATGATCATGATACATGATGATAAAGGATACATGATGATGCATGTTGATAGCGATGATGATACATGGTGGAGATGATGATGATACATGATGATAACTGGTTGTTATGGATACCAGTTGTCATGATAACCATACCGGTACAGCTCCTTCCGTTGGGCAGCAGTGTATATCCATCTTTACAGCTACAATAGTAACTTCCTTGTAAGTTATGACAGATCTGTTGACATCCACCATTATTGGCTGTGCATTCATCAAAATCTGCCAGCAATAAATTTGAAAAGAACGTTAGCTGCCAACAACCCTGTGGCCCTCGATTTAAATTTTGCAGTTCAGAGAGTGAGAGGGTGGTGATTTTTTACGGAGAAGCAATCCTAATGAGATATGATCGCGAGTCTGAGGAAATTGAGGTCATGTTCACAGCAGAGTGAGAAGTAGCGCGTTTGTCGCGCACAACACCAGTGTTTTCCTGACGTAGCAGAATTGGGATACCTGTGTTTTCATAAACCACAGGTAATCCAAGTGAGACATAGTGGACCCACCTTGACAAGATGTTTGACCATTACCGACGTAACCAGGTCTGCAAATACACTTGAATGATTTCTGGACTGGCTTGCAAACTGCATCTTGATGGCAAAGACGCTTGGCGCACATGCCGTTCTCTGACGAGAAAAAAAATGAAACACTTGGTGATCCGTTTGATCTGTACGTGTGCACATGAAGTGGGAGATAAACGCTCACACGTGACCCAACTTGACACTCACTCACTCAGCTTAACAAAGGCTATTTTAAGAAACCTGATTGTAAATAGGGTGCTGGTATATATCAAGGCGCTCTCTGAGCTGCCAAAACACTTAAGATTTAATTGCACGATTAGAGATTATTTCTTCATTTTCGGGAAAACATCTCGAGAGTGTTTTTCACAAAAGTATTTTTTCCCAAACGTTTTCACCAGTCTCCCACGCGCGTCAACAGTAGAACCCAGTCTCACTCATTTCGGTCAAGACACTGTGAATCAAAATGGCGGCTGATGAAGAAATCGAAATCAGGAATTCTACTACATTTGCTAAAAGGTAAAGGCTTTTTTTTATCCACAGAAGATATTTTATGAATCTAAATAAATGTCTAAAATACTTGGTTTTCTTTCTGCTGAAAAAAAGGCGACTTTTTGTAGTAACTCGAAGTAGGTGAAAAGTATGTAAAACTTTAGTTCTCTCGGAATAGTTCACTCTATGGCCTTAGTTTTCATGAAAACATTATATATTTGAGCTCGTAAATGAAGTCTTGGATTCTACGATTCAGTTCACATACAAGAAAAAAACTATGCAAAAAAAATTGAACATTTTTAGTTTGAAAACAGTGGAGCCGTCAACCATGACAACTTTCGCAAGGCACGTGCGCATGCCTGCAAAAAGCGCGCCAAAAGGTGTCGTATGCAAATTTTATTCCATTATTTTTTTCGAAAATACATTTTTAGGCCCAACAAATACCTATCTTAGATATTACATCAAAACTTTATAATCTTTGTTTTCTTTTTCTTAATTCTGACTTAGATCTTAAACCGCGTTCTTATAGTCTAAAATACCACACATTTTTGTTCAAATTTTCGAGTTTAGCAAACAGAGAAAGGTCAAGCATGATTTAATTTCTCAAGTGTGCAATTACACCTTTTAAGCTGTTTTGTGTTTTGAAAGTCTCTTGTGCGGTGAGAGGTTTTCTGTTGAATTTTAAGAGTTTTTTTTAGCTATTTTTTAAAAATCGTAAAAAAGTGTTATCAATCTGATGAACTTGGAAATTGGGCGTTCTTCTTATGAAGATGGTAGCACTGCCTCAGTTTCTTTTATTTCGTTTATTCATTCCTTCCTTCTTTCCTTTCTTCCTCTCTTTTTCTCTTTCTTTCTTCCTTTCTTTCTTTCGTTCTTTCTTTCTTTCTTTCTTTCTTCCTTTATTGTTTCTTCCTTTCTATCTTTCTTTATTTCTTTCTTCATTCCTTTCTTTCTTTCTTTCATTCTTTCTTCCTTTCTTTCTTTCTTTCTTTCTTCCACTAAGCTTTAACTATTACCTAAATAAAGCAAACTCGACCTTTAAATTACAACACACGACTTCTGATGAGTTATCTAAGATCTTAAACTCTATATCAAGTAATAAGGCAACGGGCTTAGACGGCATATCTGTGCGCTTGATAAAGGAAGGTGCTCCAATTATTATTAATCCCTTAGTTAAGATTTTCAATCAATCTATAGACAGTGGTATTTTTCCAAATGACCTTAAACTCGCCAAGGTAACTCCTATTCATAAAGCAAATGATAGAGATGATTTAAACAATTATCGCCCTATCTCAGTACTTCCTGCCATTGCTAAACTTTTCGAAAGAATTGTCTTCAACCAGTTATATACTTATCTTAGTTCAAATAACCTGCTCTCTGAAAAACAATCAGGTTTTAGACCACAGCACTCAACGACTACTGCTCTGCTGGAACTTACAACTGAATGGCTTACAAATATAGATGAAGGGAAGATTAACTGTATCACCTTCCTTGATTTTACGAAAGCGTTTGATACAGTTAATCACTCTATCCTTCTCCATAAATTAGCTAATTACGGCATTGCAGAAAATTCATTGAAGTGATTTAAATCCTATTTAACTGAGCGAAGACAGAGATGCAACGTGAATAATACATTATCTACTATAAAACAAACCCTTTGTGGAATTCCCCAAGGGTCAATCCTAGGTCCATTATTATTCATATTGTATATTAATGATTTACCAAATAGTGTACATTTTTCAAGTACAAGAATGTACGCGGACGACACAAGCCTCACGGCTTGTAATACTTCCGTAAAATCTTTATCTGAGCAGATCAATTCTGATATTATTAGCATATCCAACTGGTTGATGGCAAATAGATTAAGCCTTAATTCAACAAAGACTGAATATATGTTTATTGGGTCTGACGACAAATTACGTCAAATAAGTTCCAAACCACATGTTTACCTTGAAGGTAAACAAATCGCACGTGTCCAAACAGCCAAAACCCTGGGGGTTGTAATCGACCAACGCCTGTCCTGGGCTGACCATGTCGATCATATATGTAAAAAAGTTTCATCAGGCCTGGCTGGCCTTAGACAGGTTCGTGATTACGTCCCCCAGGAGACGGCGATTGCAATATATAATTCGCTGATAACTCCTTGGTTTGACTACTGCGATGTGGTTTGGGATAATTTACCAAAAACATCAGCTGACAGACTCCAAAAAATGCAAAATCGCGCAGGCCGAATTATAACTAAGAGTAATTATGAAACTAGGTCGCGCGACATTTTAATGTCTCTAGGATGGGAAAATCTTCAAAACAGGCGGAAGAAACATAAAGCCACAATAATGTACAAGACTTTGAATGCTCTTGCACCTCAAAGTTTAAGAGACCGCTTTGAGTATCAAACTACAAAATATAATTTGCGGAAGGGAGAAAAGTGTTTAAAATTATCGAAACCAAACACTGAGTACCACAAACGTGCGTTCTCCCATGAAGGTGCAAAAGCATGGAACTCTTTGCCTTCAGATATTAAGTCAGCTAGAAGTATAAGGGAATTTAAAAGAAAGCTTTCTTCTGTTGGACTCTCATAAACTTTTTTAGCTGTCTAAATTGTATTCTTATTTAACTCGACATTCTTGTAAAGCAATTTTTATATTGATAGAATTTTTTTTCGAGTATAAATAAAGTATCACTCACTCACTCACTCACTCACTCACTCACTCTTTCTTTCTTTCTTCCTTTCAGGAGGAGGGAGGAGGGGCATGAGGGAGGCAGGTGAGGAAGGAGGGAGACGGATGGAGGGATTGATGGCGGTGGTGTAGTGCGGGCTTCTGGAGGGATGGGTTGATGGTATGAGTGCGTGTACGGTATCTCATTCCTTTCTTCTTCTGTTTTTCTTTCTTTCTTTGCTTTGTTTCTGTCTTCTTTCTTCTCTCTTCTTTCTTCTTTTTCTTCTCTTCTTTCTTTCTCTCTTTCTTGTTTTTATTTTATGAAAGTCCAAGGCCAACAATGAACGCATATCCATAAGTTCCACATTATCTTCACCACTTCTGGCCATTCAGATAACTAAACGCTTTGATGTTTTACTTGTTCCATGTTCAGGCTACAATAACATAGATTCAATCATTTTTTGGCAGAGAATCTAACAAAATTGTCCTTAAATGGCTTCTGAGTAGCTGTTTGCGTTCTCGAAGTTCTTGGTATTTTTTCTGGTCATTGTTCAAGCCGGCAAAGCCAGACACCAGACTTATATTAGGTTTTGTGTTATTATAACAGCGTTAGATAATCTCTCCAGGTATTATTCTTGTATCCAGTGTCGCGGGTAGATATGTGGTGTCTAGTTCATTACGAGCCCAAAACCAATCCATGACCTGAAGCTAAGGTTGATTAATCAATGGAAGACAATGGATAGCAGAGCATGTTTAAGATAAGTAGAATTACTACTTCCTACTGTGAGATGAAAACCAATAGCTACCAATGGGAAAAAACATCCCTACCCAGCAGAATGGCTATGACGCCTGCAGCAATTCTAAAAGGGATTTCCTAGTTCATTTAACGACCTTTTAATATCCTATCAGCAATCTTTTCTTGATGTCACTTCACAGCTTTATAATGATGGTGTTTATTTAAATATTGAGTAGTGTAATGGTATTGTGCTCGTTAGATAGCCGTGCTGTATCGAAGACCTGAGTAAAGGGTGCTTTGAGGGTTTCCATCAATTTCTTGGTCCTCGTTCGTTTTTTCTTCCTTCCTTCCTTCCTTCCTTCCTTCCTTCCTTCCTTCCTTCTTTCCTTCCTTCCTTCCTTCCCTCCTTTCTTTCTTTCTTTCTTTCTTTCTTTCTTTCTTTCTTTCTTACTTCCTTTATAGTTTATAGATCAAGGTCAATGTTATAGAAAACACTGGTATGTTTCTATAGTAAACCATAAACAAACTATATAAACTGATAGCAAATATCCTCACGCTGGACTACATCACGTCTCTCGTCACCTCTGCTTCTCTTCGAGCTTTTGATGTTCAACATTCATCATTGATGCCTCCAAGTACCATTCTTTCCCTTCGTGGCTGTTATATCCTATTCCTATATATCCCTATTCAACATACACTATGGTTACCATCAATTACCATATGTAGACTATATCTTACGCTAATCTCCCGTCAAAACTATCATTATACCGTACTTTAATAATGACCAAAAACAAGGTGCTAGCTTACCAAAGACTTAATAAAATAAAGTATCCTGCACAAACCATGCACAAGGTACGAACAAACGTGTGCTATTTCATGAGCATCTAGCGGAGAGAAAAGAAATAGTGTATGCGTCATGATATACTTTACGGTCAACTGTTGAATAACATCGCTCAACACGTCGCTCAACAAGACATCTTTTCAGATAGTTACCAAACAATTTCATTCTACTTTTCTTAGTTCTCTTTTGTATCATTTCCCAGTTGTTTTGCCTCTCTTTTTTTTCCCCCGGTACTTTTCGCGCGCATCGGATATGCATCGAGCACGACAGATTTCGTTACGGAAGCACACAACTTGACATGCTTTATGGGCACATATCATATCAATATCCTTGCAATTAACATAAGAACATTGGCTAAACCACGTCTGGTCTTTACCATCACACCCAACGTTAGCTCTTTAACTAAAAATTCCTTCGTCTCCCTCCGAGTTCAAAGTCCTCGTTGTTCGTCAAATTAACACTGTGAGGGGATGTTTTAGTGTGAAGAAGCGTGCAATCCTATTTGAATTGGCGTGTAATGAGATATTGTACCCTTGACAAACCGCAAACACGTATTACCCGAATGAATCCTCTGGTTGTCTTTTCAATATTTAGGAGAAGTATTTTAGAAGAAAGAATTTAAGAATCTTAGCCATTTTGTGGTAGTCATTTTTGGATGTACTTTGGAACCGAAAAAAAATTAGCGAAGGTAAATATGAGAAGGTTGGAACCAGCAGCGAACCTTAATAGGCTTATAAAAGTAAACAGTTCCTATGTCTAATATACAAATAAATACCTATTTAGGTGTTAGTCCGATTAAGCACTTTATGATTCAATAAATGATCGTACAATATTCATACCTTGTCTTCTCTTGAAGGAAATCTTCACACGGCATAGTCCCGACCCGTTGTGGAAGCGACCATAAGGAACGCGATTGAACGCAGCGTACAGAAAATTTTCATTCGGCCCAAACTCAGCTTTTTGACCTGATAACGTGAAAAGAAACGAGCTTTTTCGTTTGCTTCTGTCTTCGTTAGGTCTCTGGATATCTTCAATAAAACTTTCCTTTATCCTTTTTCTTCGAGTCTCCCACTTAACGAACTCATCACGAACATCTATCGTCAAAGTAGAGTTTTTCCCAACTATTTCGTCCTCTACCTCCATGAGTGTGTGACCGTCAATACTCTCAGTCCTGTAATTAGACAACACGTTACTGTATATTCTCAGCTGCTTGTTGAAAACCTGCACAGAGGCACAGTTGCTTGTGTACTTGTGGTTGCCGCCAAAACCATACGCGTTCGGAGAATTTGAAAGTAAGAACGTCCAAAGTCTTGGCTCCTGACCGTAATAGAGCTGGAAGTGTGCTCTTTTGAAAGGTCCACTGAAATCCAGTCGTATGACCGCTTGTTTAGAGCAAGGGATTGTCCTCCCAGTCTGCGGCGCATTTAGAAGCTTTATGTAAGGATTCCGTCCAAAGATTCGTCCTTTGTCGAGGTCCAAGTCCAGATCTGTAGACCTTGCGATGCACTGAAAGACTGTATTGAGAGAAGAGAACGCGCGATGCGTGATATGTGTAAGTGAGTAGGGATGTTGATAAGGGATTCTGTCTTCACTGTATACAACTCTAAACACGATCCCTGGATTTGCGATTCCACCATCTCGTATAGCCAGGAATTTTGAACCTTGAGATTTGCGCCCGGCACATAACGACATATGAAAATAAATACTTCAAGCTCAGAGACGCAACATCGAAAATCCTGCAGAATTACTCCAAAAGGAATCCAATCTCCCAACACCAACATACGTCAACAATACAATAAGATAACTCCAACAAAACATCCCAACACCATCTTTAAACGTAATTCATTCAACACAATACTACGTACCTGTGTGGGATAGCAAGAGCAAATAAAAAATCCTCCAAGACTGCTCGTTCAACATGTTCTTCGTTACACTTTTCCTCCTCTTTCAAGTATTGCTCGTTTAATATTCCAAGTGCGTCAGTCCGTATGAATTCTTTTCTCTGATAGTTTGGTTTGACTTTCTGCAATATGAGATGTTAGTTATGTCAGGAGATAACTGTCTCGGCCTTCACCAAGTTGAAGGGGAGATTTAATATTATCAGTAAGGTTGCCTGAAGACTCCAAGTCTGAGACCTCTGTGTTTCAATGATTTTATGATTTACTGGCCGAGAATTTCTCTCTGCTTGTCCGTTGGGGGTAGAAATATTTTGACCTTTTTTTATCTGATAAATCGTGGACAGCAGACTGTTTACGTTCGTAAATCGTTACGATGTGCAAGCCAATAGACACTTACTTATCACCACCTTCAACCACAACCTCCTCAGCTCTCCCCCCTAGGGCTACTATGTCTAACTTTGAACACGTGTAAGAATTTTTCAAAGGGATGTGTGGACCTAAACAATTACTGTAATGGATTGCATTGTGGAACAAGCAGAATACAAAGAAATACGCGTTAAACCAACCAATCAACGCTCGGTACTGCTTTACTGGATTTACTCAAAACAGACACACAATGTATCGCATTAGTCTCTGGGGGATATTGCCTTCCACTTCAGAAAATCAACGTCCATTTTAATTTCGTTATTTCCTCCGCTCTCCAAGATCACTGCATTGGTCACGATTTCTGCACTTCTCAAAGAAAAATCTCTATAGCTTTGCATAGGTAACACTAATGCAGATCTCAATGACTAACGTCCCGCGACTCCTCGCATCCCTCCTCACACTAGGTCTTCTGGAGACCCGTTGTGTGATTACACCACTTTAATATCTATTTTCTTTTAAATCTAATAAAAGGCACGTGATTTAATTTAATTTGTTCAGAAGCCAGTAAAGTGCTCGTCCATCAGCCGGCCTGTTCCAGAACGATTGCAATGATTAATGTGATTGCAACTTGAATCGCTATTTAACCTTATAGTCTGATTTCGAACGGCGCTAACACCTAAGGTACTTATGTTGAGACCTTCTTCAATTCTCATTTAATGTGATCAAATTAAATGACTCCTAATTGAATTTAAGAGCTCCTTAAAATACCACAAAATGAACCGCACTCTTCTTCGATGATAGTTGTGAAATGGCTTTCTTGTAATTGATACATTGGACCGTGAATTGGCTTCTCCCTTTTAGAATACCAGACGTTTCTTGGGTTCCTTTTAGATTTTACGGCTAATTTAAGGCTTTTATGAATCTAATATCCAACAAATGCTAATTTACAGGAAAGGCTGATAATATCGAAAAAAGAAAGGAACAATTTATAAATGAATGGATTTTGTTGAAATATTTTATCTGTAAGTTGACATTGGTTTATCAGTCAATGAAATACCATTTACTAACAACAAATCATCCATCAATCATAAATCATCATTGGAATGTTAAATAACTGAGCTTATTATGACAACCGTTTATTTGCAAAGGCAGTACAATTAGATATATCAACAGATTAGCTGCTCTGTAATGGTTTTGTAGTTATCGATACATCTTGCATTCAAATGGTTTCCGTGCAGTTAATTGGTTTTCCTTGGTACGCATATAGCAATAGCATCTGTGCATATTTCACTCCTTCATGTCTTTTATCTTGAGATATACTTGTTTTTGGTTCGTCTTTGATCACTAGTCGATAAGACAGTAATGTTTTTATAGCCATAACAAACCCTGGGTCACTTTTGATGCTCATATTTTCATTTCCGTCTATTTAATTCGCCGCTTTTGTTATACATATATAGCGACAGAAATACTTTGGGGGAGGGGAGGGGAGAGGAGGGGAGGGGATGGGCTTGGCCTCGTCATAACATCTGGAAAAGCAAAAAGCGGAAGTGGGAAGCCAAATGAATGCACTTTAGCTGAACTAACCCCCTGGCTTGTCCCACCTGGACAATGGGTAAAATAAACTTAGGGGATAGGGGTGGGGCATAATTTGCAACATTCCGAGCTGCGCAGGGGGGAGGGGGGGGGGATGTCTCTCGCGTCATCTGTCTTTAAACTCCCGACTATTCAAGGTTACAATTCAAGAAATATTCTTTTTAAAAATTGATAAAATTCCCAGGCTGATAGCGGTTAAGAACACTATAAATGACCAAGATGAGGAAAATAATTACAGATCACCCCTTCATCCCGTCGGGGGTGGTGAGAGGTGGTTTATTTATAGCACAAGTAAGCATAAGTTAAGGTGGGACAGGAAAACCTTTCGGGAAATGCCTTCGCTTCCTTGGAAATAAATTACAACTCCATTAGAAGCAGATCTTTGACCCAGGGGTAGAGGGGTAGGGAGATAGTGATAGTAGGAAAACTAGATGATAATGTGGGGGGAGGGGAGAGTGGATATATTTTACACTGCTAGGATGCATAACTCTTGTAAATGTAAACGTGATCTTTATTTAGCCAGTAATGCGCGTTCAGCCACCAGGCTGGTATTCAAAGGGGCTTATAATGAGGGGGGTAGGGTAGGGATTTATTTGTAACACCATATTTGTGTTATAATCCTTGTGGGGGTAGGGTAGGGATATTTTTTCACCTTAGCATGACTGATAGATAGTGTTTTGACTAACCCCTTCCTTGCCAGTTGACAAGATGTAACGAGTGTCTGATATCAACACGATACGAGGCATTGTTACTAAGTGTTTCTTATCTCTTTGTGGTTTTGATTAACACACTCTTATATACGTATTTAGTCACGCCCTATACTCAGGATAGGCGCCACATACTCACTGACTGACGCATTCGTTTCATCAGGAAACAAAGAACCCGATCGAGAATCGATTGAGAGGAAGGATACTTGGTAAAAGACGAGTAAGTATCGATAATACTTAATATCATGCCTGATGCGCAACGATGTATGTACGAATACATATTGATTAGTTACTTCGTATAAGGTACAATGCAAATACTCAACGATGTATGCTACGGATACATATTGATTAGTTACTTTATATCATGTACAATGCAAATACGTAACGATATATGTACGAATACATATCGATTAGTCTCAAATCTTCAATAAATAAATCGCAAAAACATTTCGGTTAGTTCATTATGATACGTCAAATGCAGTTGCGCAATACACCAAGACTCCAACAAGTATCGATTACAGTCCAACCCACACTAATAACCCTAAAATATACATTTGAATGGCTTGCAATAAAAACCAATATACACCATGAAAAAGCGGTTCTTTTAAAATCATTCGGTCCAAAATTTTGCCAGAAAACTGATTTTGGAATCGAATCAATTAGAGTACGTGAAACCTGTTAAGAAATTTTTGATACTCAAAATTTTGAAGCAATATGTCAAGAGTCTTGGAATCTCCCAACTAGTGATGACGTCATATGGAAGCCAAAAATAGACGCGCACGTGACCAAGGTATACATCGCGAGGGTCATTGAACACGATTCGTGGTTATCTCTGAAACCTTGGAACATATGAGTGAACCAAAACGTTTTTATCAATAAATTCTACAACACTTTGAACTTTACCAAATGAACGTAATAGCACGAAAGACAATAAAACTTATTAAATTCTCATGCCATTTTCAATCATTCTATCTATATATTATTAAGTTGTAACGAAATTTTTATTTACCCTTGAAAATGGCATCAGAATGCCTGTTGAGTCAATTAAAATCATTAATCGTATTTTTAAAAGTCTTACTTTGAACTTTGTTACCAAAATTTAAAAAATGAATTCGTGTATCTTTTCCTTTAAGATTGATGCTTCAATAACTATTTTACTGAATCTGTTAGTAGCTAAGATATAGCATGGTCTCGTCCATGTATTTTAACAGACCTTCAAGACGTAATTCAAAACACATCGCCTTTTCGCTGGACCAAATTTACTCAAAGTAACGAAACTATACTTGGTCAGGTTTTAACAGAAAGTTTGCTACGCTAGTGTTTTGAGTGAATTTTACGGGATTAAACACCATTTTTTGTGCAGCTTTCTTCTTGTTTTCAGCGTACACTCCGCCACATACCAAACCACTTAAAACTTAATCAAAGGCCGCTTCACTTTGATCAGCCAGAACATCTTTCTCGCCTTTAGCACGGAGTTTTAACTTACATTAAGTTGTGATCCCTTTTTGTTTTTTATTTGTTCTAATTAAATTATTGAGTTGGTCTTACAGGCGCGCTATTTATACTTCTTGTTGGGACTTCTTGTCACACAACTGTTTACAGGGATATTATATCTTGTCTTAGAAACTTCGCTACGCTCAGCACAGCATTCGTGATGTGCCCTCACTAACCGATACTAAATAGGCATTGCATTTAATTAACCATCTTAATACGATTACCGTATTATACTGCTTTAATCATATTACTACTCTCCAGTACAGATATGCGCCTGGAAGCTTGCTTTCAGCGCGCATGCGCTACTCTAAGCGCTCCACGAGTCGGTAGAAAAAAAACTAATAAAATGTCACTAGCGGCTTTTGCGGTTGTTAATGTTTAAGGGACACGGTGTTTTTTTTTAGGAAGTTAGAATAGTTTGGTGATATTTTGTGTGAGTAGTGCTTTGCGTGTACAGCGCTAATCTTGTGTTGTTGGCAGGTCAAGTCGCTTAGCTCCGGTTCCAGGGTTCTTAATAGGAACAAATGTTTAAAAATCATTTAAGATCATCTATCTAGTACCTCATATACGGTTTCTAACACATTCTTTTCTAAAACACTTTTGAGATATTTTAAGCGCGTTGATCCTAAAGTACTGGATTATTCTCTGTGTCTGGGTGACCCTCTGTTAGATCGAACAAACACAGCACATATGTTGATTCACTGTATGGGACTCGTAACCTCTTCTGATTGTTTGAGTCAAGCCTGTCGGCTTTCGTCTTTGTAATGACCGCTTTATGAGTTATGAAGCCTTTAGTCAATTGGCTCAAACACAGCAGTAAGCTTCAAGCTCATGTGGCGCCATTTGCGACCTTGAGATTCCCATCTACTCAGGTTTTCTAGTCAAGATCGAATAACTAAAACAGCTTTCGAAAGACTTCAAGACGAGAGGTAGCTGTTCTTGCCGCGAGCTTTTCAGATGCAATCCTAGCTGCTCTCGATCAAACAAGTGCAAGCCAGTTTTCACTATTTGACTAATAAAAAGATTACATTGTCTTTGTGGCAATGTCGCTAACGGAGCTTAAATTGGGGGTCGAACAGCCCTAGAAATCTTATCGATACCCTGAGACAGCCTTCAAGGAGAAAGAAATACTTATGCAACAAATAGACAGTTTGAACGGGAATTCATTTGTCTAAACCAGATTTAGCTTGAACGATGAATGAATAACACTGAAAGAAAGAAAAAAGAAGGAAGGAAGGAAGGGACGATTATATTTTGAAACATCAAAGAACACACTCCACCATGACAACTGCTAGCTTTTGACACTTGATTGTTTAATATTTATTTTCATCATCTTTGTACATCATATGACAGCTGTCAATCATTTTGATATTTCATTTAACGGCTTCCAACAAATCACATTTATTGCATAATTTACCTGATCAAACAGAAACGAAAAGGAAAAATATTATAGTGAATTTTTATATTACTAAATGACCATATGGGAATAGCTCTTCTGTTTAAGTGGCCGCCATCTTGAAATGTAACCAGGCCTCTGCTTCAATTCGAGGCTTTTGTATTTCAAAATGGCCAGCAAACAATAGGCTTATTAATGATGACGTCATACTTTCAAAATGACAAGGCGAAGCGATCTCTTGCAGACCACGTGTCATTTTCTTGAGTGTTATTCACCGTAAAGATAGAAAAGGTTTATCGGCCACTCATCGCGAAAGGTTTGGAATGAGAAAACATTACGCCCAAAAGTTCATAATTCTTCTTCTCATGACGTAACAAAAGAAGCATGAACTAGGTATGTTCCTCAAGGCAATATGACGTCATCATTACGTGGCCATGACGTAGAAATGTAATTTTAGTCAAATATATATAAGTAAAATTGAGAAAGAAAAGCTACGTATTAAGCGCTATTGCATAATTTAATCGATAATTTAACTCAATTAAGCTTCATTCATAATATTGTCAATGCACGTTATATCTATAAACGAAAAAAGTTGAAAGTCCATGTGCTAAAAATAGAATTATTCTCTGAAATATTTCTAATATCTAAATTAATCTTTGAGCAAATATTCGAGTGCTTTTGCTGTCGAGAGAAGCAGGCTTAATATAATTATTTCTAGTTTCTATGGCAACCATAATTTAAGGGTGGTATGTACCAAGCCTCGTTATTCGTATCGTGGTCTATTGGTTGCCATAGTAACAACTTATTATTAATTTGAAGCTAACCGCTTCCTTGACTTAATTCCTAGAAGAATTCTGACAATGCCTAGCAACCACCGCAACCATAGCAACAACTGCTACACCAACGACCATTGCTGACGCAATCACGACGATCACCACTGAAGAAACGACGACTGCATTGTCGGAAGTATCGAGCTGAACGACCTTCTCGCATTTGGTGCCGTTTTGACCATTGAAGGGGTATGTCGTCACATTATGAGCCGCGAGGGAGTTGGCAATAGGCTTGTTATTAGCATCATCATCATCGCTGCTAAGATCGATTCTATCCCTCATTTCATTGTAGCCTGTATTAGATGTTTGGGTATCCTGTGGTTTGGGTAAATGGACCATAATTTTATCACCCTCAATTTTGGTTTTAATTCTCGCCAGTTCGTCGCTCTCGCTACCAACGACATAATAAACACGACCTCCGATAGTAATGTTACCAAAGAACGTGTGCGGCTTGTGCACGTCATCTTCAGGCTGTGGTATTCCAACTACATTCTGTCTGTCCTTATTCTCATGAGTTAACTTCTTGTCACCCATCGCTCCAAACACAGAGATTCCCTCGGGAAGCCCGTTCAGTCCTACACCCATGCCTGAGCCCACGTCACTAATGGACAGCGGTTTGCTAGTTGCTGTTGGCCCTTTGTGTTTTATTGCGAAATGACTAGTCTTGCGGTCAGTGGCTGGCTTACCATGCATCTCATCAATGATGTCAAATATCTGAGGAATACTCGCCTGACCACTTCCGGCATCAGATAATTTATTATTTCCGGTCTCGTCTATGATATCAAGTACTTCCGGTACTCCAGGAGCTGGTTTAACGTGTTTGAAGGTCTTGTACGGTTTTACTTTATGAATAAACATAAATGGTCGTTTTGGCGGGCTCAAGCGAGAGACCTCTTGGACATTCCCCGTTGAGATCTGGTTTGTGGAATTTTCTATGTTGAACGAATTTATATGATCCCAAAGGCTTGGCTGAGAGGCAACCGGTTTTTCCTGATTAGCAGGTTGAGCTACAACCGGTTGTAACAGGTCTTTGTTCTCGTTAACTGGTTGTTGGGGCTCCCCAAAGCTGACTTTGATCGTGAAGTTCTCAGGGACCTCTAAAGTGTTATTGAGTATCGGTCCTTGTGTGGGTGCAGGTGTCGTTGGTATAGTGTATGCTTGTGTTGGTGCTGGCGGCGGTGATGTTGTATCATAGGCATTTTGGTTAACAGGCGCAGCATAAGGTGTAGTTTCTTGTATAGGTGGGTATGTAACGGGTGGTTGTGTGACTGGTGGGACGTAGGCAGTTGTTGATTGTGTGACTGGTGGGACGTATGGAGTTGTTGATTGTGTGACTGGTGCTTGAGTAGGCGGAGGTACATAAGGCGTGGTGGATACTGTAGGAGGTATATAGGGTGTCGTAGTCTCACTGACAGGAGCTACATAAGGAGGAGGTGAAGGCACATACGGGGTAGTAGACTCCGTGACGGGTGCAACATAGGGTGCGGTCGATTGAGTGACAGGGGGCGGGGCTACATAAGGTGTGGTGCTCTGGGTCGGAGGGACATAAGGTGTTGTTGATTGCGTGACAGGTGCTTGTGTCGGTGGTACGTAGGGTGTAGTCTGCTGTGTTATCTGTGGGGCGGCTGTTGGTGCAGCAGGGGTTGCTACTTCCGGTGTTAGCCTAACGATAACTAAAGGTTGCTTGAGTTCACTATCATCTGTTTTGTAATCTGTCTCATTAGTATGTCCTATAGCCTGATCTCGCATAAACTTACGTAGATTCTGATTAAGTAAGCTACCTGTGGTGGAGTTAGTAGCCTGATCTTCATAACTAAATGGATAGATAAAATCATTAACGGTCGGATCCATGAAAGGACTATCCCTCCATGGTATCCACACCCCGCCAGTATTATCAGGATTGGCACTGTTATCTAACTTCGGATATATAACAGACTTGATGCCCTTGGAGTAGAATTTAAGCCTGTCTAACATGACTTTGAGTGTGTTGGGCATAAACTCTGCAAGATTGTGATACTCACAAGGATCCCACTTGATGTTAAACAGACACGGCCTCTTCTCAGGGTTACATATCGGCGCATGCGTATTGAGTAACGGATTAGGCATCTTATTGGTGCAGTCTATTGAAGCATTGGCCAGGAGTCTTGGTTTTCGAGCATAGTCCAGTTCGTGTGGTGCCTCAGGGCGCTTGTACCAGTCCGAGTAGAACTTCAATGTTTGATTTAGGATGATCTTGTAATCACCCACTCTTAATGAAGCTCGGTTGCCTAGTAACGGATCAATCCCATGAAGTACTTCGTACCTCGGACTCCTCGAGCCGAGAGCTATTGCTTCCCAAATGTTGTATCCATCAATGGGGCCAAGAGTCTGGGGTACACCCCCCGAGAGGGCGAAAATGGTAGGCAGCCAATCAGTCGCATGTACGAGCCCGTCATACACTCGCCCTGCGGACATACACCATGGATGTGTTATTCTACTATTAAAAATACGTAGATCGGTAGCGAAAATCACACTCACCTTTTCGTCTGATCATTGGACTGTGAACAAAAGCAACCCCACGTACCCCTCCCTCCCATAAAGAATTCTTGACACCACGTAGAGGATAGTTTGAGCCCGCACTCATGTCTAGCCCACCAGCGGCTGCACCATTATCAGTAGTGAAAATGATTACAGAGTTCTGATAAAGTCCTTTTCTTTTGAGGGTCGTGACAAGTTGACGTACTGATTCATCAAGCGCTGCCACCATACCTAGGGATAGAAAATTGAAATATGAGTTTGACTAACTGACTGACTGACTGACTGACTGACTGACTGACTGACTGACTGACTGACTGACTGACTGATTGATTGACTGACTGACTGACTGACTGACTGACTGACTGACTGACAAGCATACCTGCATACGTTCTTCTTCTTTCGTCTTTAATATACTTGAACTTATCAACGAATCTATTGGGAGCTTGAAGAGGATTTTCCATGTTCCCTACTGATACGGCTTGGTGTGCCATGTAGATGAACAGCGGTTGTTCTTGAGCATGCGCTTCGATGATCTTATCGGCTTCACGTGCAAAAAGTTCTGTTCCGTACACTCCTGATTCGTTGTAGACAACCTATCACGTGACATGATGAAACCAATCATTAGCATTTATTGTCATGATTTGCGCTATCTTTTGAGTGGTTCCATTCAGAACGTGTCCGATAATGCACTTTGATGACATTACACTCAAAGACTTCCAACATGAATGTGCCGTGCCGTGCCCCTTGACGGTAGCGCAACCGAGCATTTTCATTGGATGAGCAGCTAGTGTGATCTTATATACTTACGTTCATATCTCTCCTCAGGTCGAGGCCATATCCACCATCATAGGACACGTGTTTATAGTAATCCTGATTGGATGTCCAGAATCCAAAAAACGAATCGAATCCTCGATACGTTGGGGTGTATTCTTTGGAGAAGAAGCCAAGTTGCCACTGCGCATGCGTGGGATAGAAATGACGTGTAAGTATAAAATAGTCTTTGAGTACATAATAGTTTTTGGTAGATTCATCTAACTGTACCGGCTATTTCATGTCTAACAATACACGTTTTCATAACGTTTTCGTAATTTTGTTTAGTTAACAATTTTAACAACCCTAGTTTGTGCTTTTTCATTTGTTGACGGTAGTAAGCACCTAATTAAACGGTAGACCAAATCCACTTGGGCGCGTAAAGCTTTCTTAGCTTTCTTTTCTTTAGACCACATGCCTAGAGTACCATTTCTTTTTTTAAAGATTGTGCATCAGAATTCGAAGACACATGAATATAGATACAACTCAAACAAAGAATCTTATTCTCAAGACCATGTGTCATTCCCTTGAGTATCATTTCTTTGTTTGATGGTAAAGTGGCACACGAGAAGACACATGAATATAGAAATAAGGCAAACAAAGATTCTTATTCTCAAGGGAGTGACACGTGGTCTGAAATGGGCAAAAATATTATGCGCTAAGGATTTGGTACATTTATCCCGAACTAAACTGAAGTCTTGTGTCACATGTATTCCATAGATCACTGCTGATCAACAGGAATGCAGGCTCAGTTGATATTTACCTTCCCAACAGCATGAGTTTTGTAGCCTTGTTCTCTAAGGTATTGGGGCAAGAATTTTTCTTCTAGCGGTACTCCCATGGCTTGTCTGTTATGGATAGTGTCATGCTGTAGACCTGTAACACAGAACAACAATAATCAGGCTACCATGCCTTGACGTCATGCTTATACGTGACCATGCCTTGACGTCATGTTTATACGTGACCATGCCTTGACGTCATGTTTATACGTGACCGTGCTTTGACGTCATGATTACACGTAACAGTGCCTTGACGTCATGATTATACGTGACCTTGCCTTCACGTACGTTCTTGATCTTTGGCGGTAGCAACCATATCAATGACGTCATGATCATCACGTTACCATGCGCTGACCTATGATCTTAAGCTATGTTGGCAGCAGTCCTATCAATGAAGTTAAGATTGTCACGTGACCATGCATATAATTGGAATAAGTTACCTACAGTTATGTTAATGACGTCATGATGGTCACGTGACTATTTCGTCATAGAAGTACTCACCCAGGTGTATTGGGTATTTTCCAGTCATGAATGATGCTCTCGACGGTGTGTCCAGCGGTGATACGTAATAATTATTCAGGATGACACCGTTATTGGCCAGCGCATCTAAAGCAGGCGTAGGAATCTGGGGCGAGCCATGGAAACTGACGTCATCCCATCCCTAATGTAGCCAATAAAAGATCAAAAGGTTAGTCATAGCGTCATAGGTCGCCACGTACGTTGGTTGACTGACTCATTCATGTCCGAGATAGCACCCAAAAATATTCTTTAATTTTTTGGTGGAAATAGTGCAGTTTTCGTGTGACTGTCAAAAGCTCACGGCACGAACACGGTCGTGACACAGCAAGGGATACGCCAGACAAATCACATTGCACGAGAATTTACTCTCCATCCAATCAAATACCCGGAACACGGCATAAACACGGCGCGGACACGGACACGTCAAGATCACGGCACTTTTAGTCCAATCATATTGCGCGTGAAAAAATCAACCAATTAAAATTCTAGAAAGTATCACGGTCACAGCACCTCACGCTTACGGCACTGCGCTTTTCACAGTCATACGAAAACTGCACTATGCTACAAATATCAATGCAATGCTTTGTGACAAATAAAATATTTTTTTCTTAAATTCACTAATTATCCAATGTTCTCATGCCGGTGCTTCTCGGTCAAAGGTTTCGAGGAAGTCTGGCACCCAGTATAATAACCTAATACTTTGTGCATTTGATCAAATTAGTGAATGGAAAATGGCGCAACATCAATAATAAACATTATTATGAGTATATTATTTATACATAAGAACACTTTATTATAGAGTCTTGCTTACCAAATCGTCTGCTACTATCATGATAATATGAGGTTTTTTAGCCAATGCTTGTATACTGCATAGTAAAACCAGAATAAGAAGAACCCGCGGGACATGGCTCGGGACAAGCCGCGGGATTGCTTTCATCTTTTATTAAACTGCCTGGAAAAGAAGAAACAAACAAAATTAGGATTTTTAAAGATTTGCTTTCGATTTCACGTAATTTTTTACTTTGATATTTCGGTAATTCGGCCCATTAAGAAAAGCCTGTGTTTTGTTTTGAGTCTTATAGTACACTCAACAAAATTACTTGACTCTGATTGGTCGAGAGGAGTACAATTATAGCGTTAATTGTACTCCGTAGGAGTACCGAATTAAGTCGCTATGGTAAAACGGCCAAAACAATGTCAAAACAATTATTTTCTATCATTTTGTATTTAAAAAAAGAGAAATAAAATTTAAAGCCGTAAGAACTAATCTTTTTTATGCATTTCAGTTGCGCGATGGCCTGAAAATCGGCCGCCAAATAGACAAAGATGAACGGCGTCGCTTCGCATTTTTTACTGAAATTTTGTTGAGTGAACTATAAACAAAAAATCGCACGATCTTCTCGTACAATTTGGAATTAATAGACACTCGTAATGTTTTGAAAGTTCTTTAATTGTACTCGCCTAAAGGCTCATGCAATTACAAGAACTTTCAAAACATTACGAGTGTCTATTAATTTCCAAATTGTACTCGAGTTCGTGCGATTTCCTAAACAAATAGATTCCTGTCTTTTTATTGGATAATAACCATGGATCAAAAACTTTGATTGTCACTATTGACTAATTAGACAGGATTGATAATCTCACATTCCTGTTGAAGTCAGTACGTAAAGTAATTTTGCCATACAGTTTATTCTGGAGACTACGGTTCCATTTCCATCTCTTTCTAGATCTGTTTTCCTCTTTCTCCGTTTGACTTCTTTCAAAAACTCGAAAGTTTGCAAATCAAAAATGATGTGTGAAGGCGAGAAAAAAATTGAAAATAAAAAGGGACTTCAATTCCATGTATCTGCAAGGTGCTTTTGATATCTAGTGTAATGTGAAAGGTTTGACTAAAAAGTGATTTTCGATTCTCCTGCTCGGTCTCAAACGTTTTTCGGATTTCGTTCACTCATGCATCTCAGTTTCTATCGGTTACTGGATTGAATATTCATTCAGGGAATAGTAAATTGTCACGTCATTTCAAACTGATTTCATCCAAAGTATTTACTAGAAAAACTTAAGAAAAAAGTAAGAATGTTTGGTCGTTAACTTAATATAACACCACTACCTGCTCCTTCCTTTACTCTACAGTAAAATATACTCTAAAAAACTCTCTTTTTCAATTCGTAAAAGTTACCAAAACTTAACCAAAACTTCGCATATTGTAATATAACATTTTTGTGCAATAATTGTTAGTTTTCCATGTCGGCAAAGTGTTTTGTTTCGTTTAGATTTATTCTAAAATGATTGATATATAAGCTCTACCAGTTTCTACTAATAAAATACCTGTTTTAGTGGTAAACATTTCTTTTGTTCATGGAAGCTCCTTTACGAGCTATCAGGTAGTTATTAATTTATGACGGGTCTTTGTCTTTACCACCATATCAAAAATCTCTCAAAAAATATTCAAATTACGATAAATTAAAGCCTTAGTGTGCTAATGCTTTCTTTTTAACTTCAAATATTTTAAAAAGGTTAGCTCTTTTTCAAACATTTACTACACGTAAGGTCATTGATCGACTTGAAAGCTGCTATTACCCGCACACAGCAACTAGCGTCTTTCAAATCGCACAAGATAATTCTTGAGAATAACATTTCTTCCTTCATTTTTTTCCCCTTCTTTTTAAAGCTAAAATTATAACTCGTCAAATTCAATTCGGACTGGAATAATGTCTGAAAGGGATTGGAGAGAAATTGAAAATAGGAAAAGCATCTTTGGTATCATAGTGCTTCACTTACCTTAATATAAAAATCTGTCAATATAATTCTCGTATCTACCCCACGAGAAGTCCACAATTTATGGTATTATTCTTACAAATCATATTATTCTGTCATAAGGAGTTTTAGCTGTACAAGAGATAAGTATTTGCGGTCATAGTATAAGGATTCAGAGCGTGTCCATCCCGCTTGTTTCGCGAGCTGTTGTCCGACAAGTTTGTTGCTCGTTCCTCAGTTCTCCGCTTGCCATATTTGGAAGTGAGATCAACAGGTCAGTCAACGTCAGCATGTAACTCATGAATTATTCATGAATTATTTATGAACTCGAGATTCTTTACTGGCCAACCTTCTCAGTACATCTTAAAATATGAGATTCAAGAAATTGTCAAAAGAGTATTTGACAAAAACAATTCAATAAAAATTGATGAAAAATGAGAAAGAAGAAAAGAAAAAATGAGAATAGGAAAAATGAAACACAGCTTTTTGTCGCCAATATTTGCCTTAAAATTATTGTTTTGGTGATTATTATGTTAACGTATTTTTTTCAAAATTTTAATTATTTTCCATGCAATCTTTTAGCTTGATTTCCTTACGACTTCATGTTGTCTTAGTTGAAGGCGTTGAAGGCAAGAACCAAAAATGGCATCTTTTCAAGAAAAATTATCTCAAATTTCTTGACTATCCGTTCATTCATTTTTGGTTGTGCTGGACGAGAGAACTCGATCCTTGATCGCTTGACCAAAGATCAACCTCCAACCAAGCCACTTTATCAACACCACGCCCGACATCATCAAAAACTCATCCAAAATCCTCAATGATTGGATGTATGTAAAAAAGGACTCAAAAATTATGTGGTGAAGCAGAAGGCAATAAAATGTATAAAAATTGCACCTAAAATTGATTTCGATAAAAAGCGTTTGAGGTTTCGAGTGTTTAAGGGAAAGTTTATTGATAGAAATGGTGTTAATGATGTTAATGTACGCGCGGTTCGTAAAAAACATTTATTGAATCTGAGATATATTCTACGGGAAAAAAACTGCTTTTACATTGCGAAATAAAGAAAGAGCAATCAAGGTTTCAATTGAGATCTATGATTGATGGAAAGTATTGAATGATTCAACGGTCTGAATGCAACCAGGTAAACAGGTCAATAGAGCGAGTAGCAGAGCACCAGTCCGTTAGCCGGTATACCATGATAGGCAGGCAGCCCATATCATGCTTCATCGCTCTAATAACTCTTGTATTACAGCTATATATTGACCAGTGAATCACTGTAGGAACTCTCTCGTATAATACACTACCAAGTTTATAAGATATGCATGAAAAATGGAGAGACAACAAAGAAAGAAACACAAAGAATAAAAGTGGAGATTTTCCTTTATCTATAGTAAAAAGAAACGTTTCCCTTTGCCATTTGAAACTAGGTGCTTATCAAATACTTCAAGTTGGATTTTTTTCAAAAAGATTAAAATGAAAGCGAAAAGCTGAAACTATAAAGTAATGACAAGCTGACAATAGATTTTGACATTCATTTTCAAAATATTTTAAGATGATTTTCAAACAAAATTTTATCCGTCTTTATTCCTACACTTTCATTTCATTGATTTACATTTTTACTCGAAAAAATATCTTAAATAAAACATATTTTTCATGGAGTTTAATAATTTTCGTGTGGTTGAAAATGGCAGGCAAAAGCTAGGTAACCAGGCATTTTCCACTTCATTGAAGCGTGCAAAACACCGTGTAAAAGGAAGCTTTTCCACTCCTACTCACTGACGTGGTTTTTTGTACGTGTTCAATGGGTTTTGAATGAGTACTCAACGAATCTGTAGAGTTTCTCTGCTTTCGATTTATGGACTTAAATCATGCTTGCGCTTATTTCTTATCACATGGTTATCATGTCCGCCATATTGAATCTTGCTGGCGAAGTGGAAAATAATAACAATAACAAAAACAATTCAGTTGTTTATTGATTGTACGTGTAAATAAATTCACTTTTATATTCATACTTCAAAAATTACATCATAGTTTTCATTGTAATGCTTGAACTGAAAGAAATGCCAGTTATGAAATATTTTTCGTTTGAAATAAAATCCAATATGGCTGCTCTACTCGTATGACGTCATCGCCTACTGTCAGTGGTTTAGTTGAGCTGTGGACTGGGAACTAATATGACAAAAGAATCAGAATTTAAATTTAATTATTTTCTCATTTCATTTTATTTTTAGTTTCGTTTCCTTCCAGTTTTCATTTCAGTTTTGTTCATTTTTCACTTGCCTTAGTTAATAACCACTCGTTTCATATTGCTGTATTCGTTTTATAATGATTTGTTAGTTTTAGGGATCTTTTCAATTTCATTTACAAGATAATTAAAAATACCAGCTTCATAAAACTGCAACAATTAATGAAAAAAAGCAAGAGTCAAATAATTATATTTTTCCAATTTTTTTGTTTCAAATTTATAGGACCATCCGCTTTTCTTTGATCTTTTGTAACTCGATATTACTTGGTTTTAATCTCTCTTTTCAGTCATAGTTTCAGCTATAGTTGTCTTCATTTCATCTGTTTGCTCTGGTCTGACAGTTAATGGAGCTTCTGCTTGACGATGTTTGTTTTGTAAGGTTAGCAAGCTTTGATGAAGCTCAGCTCAATATATTAAAATATCAAAAATTAGACTTGTGCCAAATTAAACCTATGAATTTGTAATAAGAATAGTTTGGCTTTTAGCTTTAAATAACACCTCGGGATGAAGAACTTACATAATTTACTGAACTATTTCACAAGAATTGAGTATCGAATGCTGAAGAGGAGAACGAAAAGTACATTCCACTTAAAGCATGTATTAGTTAAATTAGTGCTAGCTGATGTTCAACGGTAGAGAAACTGAGCTTAAGTGTAAATGAACCCCACCTAAGTTTTAGCTGTTTCAACAGGCCGGCTTTTCAAACCCAATAATCTTAATGTTTGTTTAGTTTTGTACAGGTGGCTCTTGAAGGAAAAATATAATTCTTGCAAGGCTTCTTCATTTGGAATTCAGAAATGAATGCACAATTTAAGTCTTCTGCTGGTTTATATAGGCGGGAAATAGACAGCGTCTCCATCGTGTTTCCATAACGAGCCCATACCAAACCCGTTCCGTCCCACCGCTGCCACCACTGAAGTAGTATCAGGAGTGTGATTAGGAGGCTGCCATGGTAATTTCACTCGAGTGGACTTGGATGGTTTGTGTGCGGGAGATATACTCGCTGAGTTTGACATACTTGGCAAAGAAAGTTGTGTCTTCGCTCTTCTTAGTTCGTCTTCCCTTCTCTTCATTGTTAGGATTTCATTCAATTTATAGCGGAATTGCTTCCTGGTATATCCACGAACGTCAAACGACTTCTTCTGAAAGCTTGGACCATCTTCGTAGGCTTCTTGTTGTACTTCAACAATTCGTCGAAATTCTCGTTCAAATTCTTGATGAAGTAGCTTCAGCTTTTTATCTAGTGTTGAGCTGAGAGTGCAATTCATGGCTCGCGCGTATCTAACCGCGTTAGCAACGGATTTATGTGGACTGGTTGCTAAGATTGATTCCTCTCGGTGCATTCTTTCGTCCATGATAGCAAGACGTAACTCTGTTTTAACCATTTCATCTTTTACCGTCTCTAGAAGATGTTCTACGTAAATATTATTGACTAGAGTGGGTTTTAGTTTAGGACTAGGGTTATAACTCAAGGATGTCTGGTACGTGGCTGTCCCATACCTGTTCATTGAAGACATCATCAGTCTTGCTTTTCTTCTAGTTTACGATCACTTTTTAAATTTACCCAAAACCGTGTTAACTGCGTTTTTGAATGTGCCTTATCTTTTCTTGACTGTGGAGGACAATTCAGATAAGAAATCACAAATAGCAAGTGATTATTATTCCTAACGATTCGACAAGGAAAATCAGTTATGTCAAAACGCCGGTGACCAGACTCATTACTGCACCGTTTCCTCGTTATGAATATACACAAGATGAACGCGTTCAAGACTTAATGCAGAAACACTTGACATTTGTCACTGTTTGATGGTCTCCTCTTCTCTTTCGTAAGAACCAAAAATATGTATATACATTAAAAACAGCGCGTACCCCTGCGTACCTCTTTGTTGCTTATCAGGGCGTCTTCAAGTAGGTTAGCTTTTTAGCGGGGTAAATCTTTGACAATGATTAATAAAAGGATTTCAAACGAATTCTAGGGTGCAAATAACAGTTTCTTTGTTTCATAATAAAATCTATTTGTTGTTCCAGCTGGCGTCGTAACCTACTCTATTCGAGACAGTGTTGGTCTAGAACTTCAATTTCCTTCATGATAATTAATTGTATCTTAGACTGGACTCAAAACAATCTTCTCGTTACTTGAATTTATTGAAAAAACTTTTTCTATTCTACTCACATCCTCTCTTTATTCCCATTCATTTCGCATTATTATTAAATTCAGTATACATCCTTTTAAAAACTAAATGTCTTATTTAAGAAGAAATTTTCACTCTTCGTTAATAATGATTCTTCATACTGGAGATTTTTGTTGACTTTCAATGATGACATCGGTAAGACAGTAATTATGAGAAAAACGAACCGCACCGACAACAGACGCTTGGAAAATACATATAAGGGGAATAGAGATGTCTCAGCTTTAGCCGAGGAGAAACGTGCCAAATTTATTGTACAGTATGAAAGATATAAATCTGCTAAAACAGGAACAAAGAAGTGCGGAGGATTGAATGTTTACCTTTGATACGATTCATTTTTTTTTTTTTTTTCAATATTTCTTTGTTAGATTGGTGAGTTGGTTTCGTGCGAGTGGGCAACCTACAGCATCCTGACATTTAAATGGCTTTCGTATTAAACCAATCAGGAACGAGAAAATAGTCAACATCCAATCAGAGTTCTTGAATAGGAAACTGCGTGGCACCGGAGATTTCCCGCCATTCGTTTTGGAATTGCTTACTTGGAGTTGGTAAAAAAAACTGTCATAGAAAGAATTTCAAGTGCTTTTGTGTTCAAAGACAAAAACAACTAGCGCTGCTGAACGATATTACATTGCCTGAAAGCATAGGCGCATATTCCTGACTTGTTTTTTCTAAACATTCAAACTTCATTTGTCAGGGGAAACTTCTTTTTCAGTGGTAACCCTTTTTTTCTTGTTAAATAAATTAAGGACCATACTTCCAGACATCGAGTGCTGAACCGTCGTATGGCAGCGCGAAGCATTTACGGCTACGCCGGTGATTTCGGCCCCGACACCGCTATCCTTGGATTTACAGACTGATCAGGAAGCTCGGCCGAAGCCTAAGGGAGAGGTTAGTCGGCCCCTAGACCGTAGATGATTAACCCCTTGCTATGACCAGCATACCCAAGATGTTGCCTGTATCGCACAATGGTTTAACTCCCATTGTCATTCCTTTCCATGTGGGATGCTTTTTTGAAAGCTAGGTGCTCCTAATTTATAACCAAACTTTAGAAACATATCAAAATTGCTCTCTCGTTTTCTTATATTTGAGACATCTTGACAGGAAGTTTTTTTGAAAACTCATTGAAAGTACAACAGAAAGGGAAAATTAGAATACGCATGCGCAATGTTGTCGTTAATATGGTATCGTCTAATGCACTGAAACGTATATAACTGCAAAAACTTTATTCCTTTGCTACAGCCGGTAAGAAAATCTGATCTACCTAACTAAAGTAGGATTACATCCATGATCATAATGGGTAGTATGGACAATAAGATTCTACTTATTTACATGTGAATGACATCGAATAGTTTGTTATTCTGGTAGAAGTTACATATATGTCAGGCAGGGTTTACTTTACCATGGCTGGCTGATTGATATCTGCGACGACAATACTGTTTACTAGATATCACAGTACACATGACTGGCCCAAGTTTAAGCCCACGATGATGCTGACGATGATGACACGAGTGAAAAACTTCTGCGCATGCTATGAATACGTATGCAAATTAGTCAAAACATAAGTAAATTTGACTTTCAAACATGCCTGATGAATTGGACTTCACAAAATGCCAAAACGTAGTGTCCATGCTTGAAACTTAAGGCTAATATTCTTTCATATTGTGTTTGTTAATACAGTATCTTGGTCTGACAAAAGTATACTCTCGAACTTTTTTGTATACTTGGAGAAAACAAACATTTATTTTCTCACTCAAACTCTTCAAAATTCTTAGAAAACGTGAAGTGCACGCATGCGCAAACGTTTTTCTCTAGTGTCGACGATGATGATAAAGGTATCACGTCATAGGGTGTAAATTAACACAGCATTTTGAATGACAATTCTTTGGTTTTACAGCAGGATTGATACCCAGTAGTTTCATCTGGATGGCTACGTCAAATAGGTAATCATAGCACTCACACCTAGAAAATACATAAATGTAATAATATTACTTTCACACACTTTATTATCATTATCAATCATCATGACTGCCATCAACATCAACATCATTATTTCGTATGCAAGCAAGCATAGTATTAGCTTATACATGGCAGAAAAACATGAGTCATCAGTCATCACAATCACCAGCCATCAGTTTCATCACCATCACCATTACAAGTTTTCATTTCATCATCATCATCATCACCATTATCATCAGCATTTATCACCACCATCATCTTCATGACTGCCATCACCATTATCATAAGTCATTGTTATGTAGTTATGGGTTTCCTGTGTTCCCCACCCCATAATCCCCTGCGTACCACACACTGCCTTGTGGTATTTCAGGCTGAACTTTGACAGTTTAGTTTTGGTTGTTTATCTAATAATAAAGTCCACTTTTGTACTTGAATACATCACATTCATCATCACCAGCAGTTGTTACTGTCATCATTAGGCATCATGACAATATACTTGCCCTATCAGTCAACCAAAAC
Source organism: Actinia tenebrosa (assembly GCF_029948245.1). NCBI lineage: Eukaryota > Metazoa > Cnidaria > Anthozoa > Actiniaria > Actiniidae > Actinia > Actinia tenebrosa. The sequence goes on from NW_028292583.1 coordinate 12,620,187, forward strand.
AACTCCATACTCACATGACTTTTGCTTTCTCCCATGTGTCACCCCACACATAAACTCCATGCCGACGCACCAGGATTGCAGTGGTTTCTGGGTATTCATCCATGATTTCAACCATAGAATCCTATTGTTCAATCATGATGTAGTTATTTACAGTAGCTTGCGTTTGTTTGCTTTATGGGAGGTTTTTGTAAGAAATGATACCTTTAAGTCTTCCTCATGAGGAGTGTTCTCAATGATTGGTACAACCAAGTCTTCATAGAATCTACAAACACATTACTGATTAATATCCTGATCATCCTAATCACCTTCATTATGAATTGTCACTATATTGAAAGTCATCATGTTTCATCATCAATTTATCATCATCATCATCATGTATCATCTTCATCATGTGTCATCATCATCACGTATCATCATCATCATGTATCACCATCATTATATATCATTATCATGTATCATCATCATCATGTATCATCATCATGTATCATCACCATGTATCATCACCATGTATCATCATCATGTATCATCATCATCATGTATCATCATCATGTATCATCATCATCATGTATCGTCATCATCATGTATCATCATCATGTATCATCATCATGTATCATCATCATGTATCATCATCATGTATCATCATCATCATGTATCATCATCATCATGTATCATCATCATGTATCATCATCATGTATCATCATCATGTATCATCATCATGTATCATCATCATGTATCATCATCATGTATCATCATCATGCATCATCACCATGTATCATCATCATCATGTATCATCATCTTGTATCATCATCATCATGTGTTGTCATCATCATCATATTCATTGCTACAATAATACAATCATATTCACATACTTGTAATATTCTTTTGATTTACACTTTTTGATTCCTTTTATCATCTCAAGATGTGTCACATGGAACTCACGTTCATGGTGCAGTGTTGCCATGACAGCATGCTTGGAATGTGTATGAATAACAGCACCAGCACCTAAAAACAAATACAAATCTCTTAAATGTCCCAGGCCCTAATTGACCAAACAGCACCATAGGAAGCCCAATACATACCTCTCAATGTGTAGGCTGCCATAAACAATGGTGTACACTGGCTTTTCTTCAGCTTTTTACTAAATAAAATATTTTTTTAGAAAAAATGACAAAATTCCTAGATAGAAAATAGCTACAGAAAAAATATATTCCTTTACATCATGCATTCTTTTGCACACAAAAATGTTTTCTCTGGCTATAATAACCCAATAATAATTAATAGTGATAAATGATAATGATAAATAGTATTTAAAAAACTATCTTAAAAGATGTCAGTCTATCCAAAGATTGGGTGGTTGAAATTTCTCTCTTTTTCTTCCTCCCAACTCCCAGGGTTAAACAGCCAATAAATATTATTCCTATTAGCATTATAAACGATCAACACAAATTAATAAAGAAAATGTTCTTACGCTGGTGGTGGTAGGCAGATATCATTTTCTTCAATATCACAAACAAACAGATCATCTGGCTATGAAAATATAAACAACAATAACATGATGAGTTGTCAGATCCTTGTGATTATGTCATGTATTAGTTGAAATAAGAACTTTACTGTAAGGTTATGAGCTATTCCAATGTCGAGAAAAAAACTGATTCAATTGACATTACATTGCATTGTGGGAGAGACATAATGACAAGATATGATATGATTTAGCAGTGGCTCTTCATCCACTGAAATTCCAAATGGAATGTTAGAAGTTGACTTTTACATAGTGAAGAAAACTAGATAACCCAGAGAAAAACCCTTGAAGCACAGGAGAGAACCAACAAACAACTCTACTCACATACGATACTGAACCCAGTGTGAACATATACATATTTCCAATATGGCATCTATTTTATCCCTAAACCAGTCCCACTATGCCAACTCAACCCAGTTTTTTCATAAACTTCAGAATGGCTAACAGAGAGAGTCTGCCAATTAATATATTCAATTTACCTGTATCCTTTCCTTCTGTACTCCAGATGGTGCAATGTATATTTCTTTCCTAGAATATTTATATGTAAAATCAATTAAACCTTAAACTCTTCTAAAGGAATAAAGAGTCATTAAAAATATTGCCATAACCACTGCCGCATAAGCATCGTCTCTATTCACTGTATCAGGATTTTCTTCCAAAGGCGATAGGCGATAGGTCACTCCGACTTGGAAATGGTTTCGTTGAATACAAAGAACATTGAATCAGTCTCAGCACGAAGGTCCATACTCTTGACGAGAATAAGAAGAAGAAACACAAGTCATTCCAGCTATTCTTGGATCTTTGAATGACATATATATCTTATCGCTTTTTGCCTATCAACTATTGTCTATCGCCTTTGGCGATGACAACATTTTTTGAACGTTTTATTCAAATGACTTGGCAATTTTACAAACATGCAGTGTGTAACCCCTGAGACAACAGTTTGATGAATAGAATTGTAATCTTTTTTCTGTGGAAGATTTGAAGATTAGTCTACATACCCATGTTTAATGCTTATTCCTCCACCCGTACCAGTCAACCAACCAAGATCGTAAAACTGTCGACACAGATCTGGAATAAGATTCCTTGGATGATCCTGTACCATGTGATCAAAATAATTATTTATAAAATAACCTGATTTGTTGAATGAATGAATGTTACATTCATTCCAGCCCTTACCCATACTGTACAATTTGAACAGGCCCTGGAAGGGAGATGGTTTTCATGGGGGGAAGTTGACGGAGAGAGATGGTTAAGGGATGGACAATTAGATAATTGATGGGGGTGGTGTAAATGCCCTGAATATTATCAAGCAAGTACTTCACCTATAAAAAAGATTGCAAAATATTTCCTTATGGTAAAGATATCTACATCTACATCATCTACATAATTTATTTGCAAAATCCAAAAGGACATCTAGCAAATTCCAGTGCAAGTGCAAACACAAAATTCTTTTTGGACAGTGCAGGGTTGGTACGAAAAAGTCAATGTCCGGCAACATAAATCCTGCAACCCCGCCCCCCCCCCCCCCCGATTTATCTAATTGTTTATCCCCAAGAAAAGTTTTATTTCATGGGGGGGGGGGGGGGGGGGGGGAGGTAAAGAGGTAAGAGGTATTATAGGCTGTTTATGAGAATGGATGGAATGGATGGAGAAAGTGGGGGCCGTTCTGCACGGTTTACATATTTTGTTATCTTGAATCTTTCTTGGTCGTTCAGTCGCTTTATTTCTTTATTATTTTAATTAGTATAAGCTATACATGTTATATTACGTAACCAGGATTGTGTGGTACATGACGAAGGCTCATGCTTGTTGACATCACAGTCCTTTTGTGATCGCTACAACTTATCGAGAAAAGTCGAAAATAACCTTAACGAACTATTTTTACGACTTACCCTAGGATATTTAGCGGAAAAACCATAGCCTTTATCCATATCTTCTTTACTCAAAGTCTTCATCTTTGTTGCATATAATAGCTGATCAAAACAAGGCTCACTGGCTGTGATACCCGACCACTTCACGAAGATCACATGAGTAACACAGGTAACCCAACACATCCTTGCGAAGTCAAGACTCCAATTAGGGGACAGAGGGCAAGGGGCAAGAGGGGGGGAGGAGGGGGGATACTTCTTTACCACGCAGAGAGAAGAGAAAAACCACTAAAAAATCGTTTTTCTGGATTATAACATGGATCCATTTGGTAAGATTTTTAGGAATTTTGAATTTTTTAATAAACTTGAATCTCTTAGAAAATCAATATCAATATGACTAAGGCTTACGAAAAATATATAAATCAACAACAGTATGGCCTTGTAATAGTGAAATAATCCATAAGCCTATGTAGCAGTGCAGAGGGTGGCAAGGGGGTACTGTGGCAAGAAGGTAAGGAAGAGATCTTTCTTCTCTCTTTGTTCACCAGACCAGTTGCAGATCCAGAATTTTAAAAAGTAGAGTTACAAAATGGCTGCCATGCAGAGAAAGCAAGTAAGTTTTTCTTCACAAAAGGGTGGTTCCAAATTCATTGACCATAAAGAACATGATTGACTTCACAAGATCTCACAGAAGGGGGATCTATGGAACCACCCCCTGGCTCCCAGCACCCTTTAGCTGCTACATAGGCTGGATATTTATTGGCTTGGCTGCTGAGACAGAAATCTTTTGTTTAATGTTTGGCAAATTCATTGTAAAAAGACTCATCGTAAAGCACAGGAAAAAAAACTGGATTCCCAAATTGGGAATTAGTTGGGAATTTCCCTGAATTCCCAACGAATTCCCATCCAATTCCCAGAGAGAATGAAATTGGGAATGTGGCACTGATTCCCAATGTTAGTTTGTTGGCAATTTTGTTTTTCTATTGGGTGTTAGAAGGAAATTCCCAACAATAAATCTCAATGTTGGTGTTCGAATTGGGAATTCAAGGAAATTCCCAACAATTCCCAATTTGGGAATCCAGTTTTTTTCCCTGTAAAGTAAGTGCCTTTTATGATATCTATATGGAATAGGGCACTTTACAATCTACACATGGTGTTGTCATTAAATTGTAAACAACAATAAGCTGAGATGGCTGACTTGCTGTTAAAACCATTTAATAATAAAAAATGCAAGGAATGTATATAAATAAATATTTATATTGTGAAAAAATATACATAGAATGAAATTTTAAATGCCAACAGTTTACAATAAAATCATGTTTGATGATTGTTCATTAAGGGTTGCGGGTTCGAGTGTTTCTCTTAGCATTTATAATGCCTTGGACTTGAGAATAATGTTTCTGTCGATAGGATGAATTCCTGCTTCTGCAAATCCAGTCTTTATTATCGCCGCATCAACAGATGAATTCCAGGCTGCTTTGAAGCAACGAGTGAAGTTATTGAAGTTAACTCCCTTCACAAATATTCTTTTAAACAAAGATGAAGTGAAAGTAAAGCCTTCCTTTAGTGCTGGCAAAACTGTCCTGTTCAGTGGCTGTGTGATGTGAGCAGATAATGGTGGCAGACCAAGAAGGATGATTTCATTCTTCTGGGCAAGTTGGATGAATTCTGGTGTAATAAAAGCTGTGTCTGGATCAAAAAGCAAAATCAAAGGTCGACTTTTTGGAACATTTTTAAGAAATACTTCCTCAAACCATTTGAAATAAAAGTCACTCTTCCTTGTCAAATCATGTACATCATGTACAAAATGCACAGCACCAAATGGCCCAACTAAACCAGTAGCTGGAATCTTGTAGTTGTCATCAGTGTGGTAAACAAACATTGGTGGAATACTGTTACCTGCGGCACTTGCGCAGACAATGGCAGAAACTAACTTATTTTCAGGATCATGCTCGGGTCTTCTACATGCAAAGGTATCTTCACCATGGCTGACCCAGTGTGTAACTGTATCAAGATCATACTTGAACTCTTGGACTGTGAATGTTCTGCAGTCACTACAGTTGACAAGAGCCTTGTGATTCTTGCTACTATTCTTGATAGCAGAAAGTTTGTCATAAAATAGACTCAGCTTTGCTTCTGTTAACTTGATTCTTTGATGTGGTTGCATCATGTCAACATTTTTGAATTGACTTCCTCTTCTAGAACAAAAGGCATTCCACCAATCATCAGATGGTAAGCCTTGCTTCTTAATGTCCCAGATGAATCTCTTTTCAGCTGCCTCAGCAGTGAGTAATAAACCAACTTGTTTTATATTTACAATCCCAATCATTGCACAGTCATTCACATACTTGACAATTTGATCCTCATCTTCTGGATTGATATGAGGCTTTGGACCTGCATTCCTAGTGTTTATTCTATCTCGTTTATACTTTCTTGATGTCAGACTTGCTGTAGGTAAGTTGAACCTCTTTGCAGCTGAACAAAAAGACATTCCCTGTTCAACAGCTTCTAATGCTTTCTCCATGGTTTCTTCAGACCAAGCCTTTGTCTTATGTCTACCACCCTTAGTTTTGGCTGCATCATCTTTGTCTTCTGCTGGAGTATTTACATTGACAGCTTCTTCTACACTTTTGTTTTCTCTTGTTGTATCCAACATCTTTTTATCACCAGAGGGTTGCATTGCTGGATCTTTTTGAGCTGTGTCTTGCACTGGTGATGTTTTCTGTCTTCTTGGTGATTGTCGAACCCCCACCAACTGTGCCCCTGAAACATTTGCTTGAAGATCACTTTTGGACAAAGAATAGCTTTTCTCAAAAGCAGCAACAGATAATCTTCTTCCAAGGGTTGACCGTGGGATTCCAAACTTGTTAGCAGCCTCTCTTATTTTGGAGCCATTTTGGACTGCATGAATAGCTTTCTTCATCATCTCTTCTGACCATAGTTTGAAACATTTTTTCTCTTCATATTTCATCCCTTCTTCTTTGCTAACCTTTTGTTCATTCCTACTTTTCAAATCCTTATGACAGACAAACTGATTTGTCTTGCTATTTTTCTGTTTCAAATCAGAAGTATTTGTTTCTTTGGCACATTTATTTACTTGTTGATGAATGGATTTCTTGGTCCTTTCCGCTACTTTTTCCAGCGGTATAGCAACTTTTTTCTCAAAGGTATGTGAATTTGACCTTAAACTTCTTGTATGCTGTACAGGTATATCAAAACTTGATGACTCGATTTTACTCTCTTCACAAGACACCACAGAAGATTTATTGGTTCCTGCACTTTTCTGTCCTGCATCTAAGCTGATTTGGTCCTTCAACTGTTTTCCTTGAGGTGGGGGACTTTCTCTCTTTGCCTTTTTTGCCTCCACATATTCCTTTGTCATGTCAGGGATCTTTTCCTTCAGTTTATTTGTTGATGAGTCTGCATTATGTGACAGTGGTGTTCTGCCATTCAATTTGTACTTCAGTGTAGTACGTGGTACTGCAAATTCCTTGGCTGCTCTCCTTACACGCATGCCATTGCGGACGGCTGTCATTGCCCTCTGCATACTTGTCTCAGTCCATTGTTTATTCTTCCTTGGTTTCTTTCCATCTTCAGTTTCAGGATCCAATCTGTCAGTGTTCTTTCTCTTTCTGCTTCTAGATGATTCAACCTCATGAACAAGCTTTCCTGATGTTGCAATAGCACCCCTTCCGGGTAACAGAACCCTTGACCTATCAGCAATATCATCAAGTCCTGTTCTATAATCAACAGTATGCTTTTGGAGAAGTGATTTATGAACCATTGGTAAAATATTATTTCTCGTTCTAAATTCAAATTTATTAACGTTATGGTCAACTGTTGAAGATGTTTTGCTGAGCATCTGTCCACTGTGTCCAATGTTTTTATCAGGAATGGTAGTAGTATATTGAATTTCTCCATTTTCAGGGCAAACAACAGTAACTGAGTGCTCTAGGCGTACAATAGCTTGATTTTCAATCTTGGAAAACGATGCATCTTCACTGCCAGTGTGGACAGAACAAGAGGCTTGCCCAAAATTACTAAATGGACAAAGATTCACTTCCATAATTGTGTCTTCCATGGTGAAAACGAAGCGTTAAATCCTGAGAATATAAAGAAAACTGGTTTGAACTAACTGGTTTAAAAAAAGAATAAGAGATAAAGGTTTCTTTCGTTTAAACGTTGAAAACGCTCGACTAAATAGTTAAACAATGACGAAAAGTCGGCCATCTTGGATAAACATGGCCAATTTTGAATAGAAAAAGTAATCGATTATTTTTCAGCCTCCAGCCGTCTTGTTCGTTCTTACTCTCTATACTTTGAATAAATAATAAATACCTTAGAATTTTTCTTTCATAATACGTACATAAAGCTCAAATAAGGATCCAAGGACGCCCACATTTGACTTCTTTGAGAGCTTTGAGTTTACAAAACAATAATCCGATTGCTTTCCGAAGGGAGACCGAAGATATTCCGAAAGTTAATGAGGCTAAAGAAGGAGAGGGGAGGAGAGGGAAGGAGAAAAATGGCTGAAAAAAGAGAATAATAAAATGGAGAACTAAAAATAAGAAATTTACTGAGCTATTTAGTGAAAAATTATTATATTTACAAAAGAAAAACTAAGTTATTTCCAATTGTAGACAGTGGAGAAACGAGATATTTGAAGAAAAAAATATAAAAATGCTGAATTATGAGCCAAATATTAAAGACGACCCTGAAACCAAAAAGCCTAATTGAAGCAAATGCATTTTCAAGGTTTTTTTCTTCTTATATTTCCTTTAGAGCGTTTACTCAAGCTTGCTTTTTTTTTGTCTTTTCCGCTCTATTACAATTTCCCATCCTTTTTCGCTAGTTGGCAATGACCCAAGGTTCATTTACAGGCTCATGTACGTGCGTTTTTAAATGAATATTTACACAATATTAAATTACACATCAGACCATCACTCGAATGATGCGTCACAGATCTTTCCATATTTTTGGGGAGTTTTTGCTTCATTTCACTCGATTTCTTCTTATAAAATTAGAAATAGCTGCGTACTTCTCATATTGAATTTTTATCACGAGGCTATCATGAATATCCCGTGTGGTGGTGAATGTAGGAAAACTGAAATACTTAATGAATATTTAAAAATAAAGGAAATATATATTACGTAAAATATATCCCAAATATATTATAGTCGAATGATACAGACGGCGCCATGACCTGATCTGTCCAAAATTAAGGAAAAATACTTGATTTTGATTGGTTAACAATTTAACCACTTGACGTTGATTGGCTGTCTATTTTAAGTACATAAATCTGATTGGTTAATGGTAATTTGCCTTGAAGTCACGAGATTTGTCACGAGATCTAGCGAAATACGAATATACTGTCAAAAGATTTAATTTTTTCACTTATTTTAAGAATTCCAGCAAAATATATACACTATTCTCCGAGGTTGATGCATTGTTATTAAATCCAGAGTATTTAGGAATGTATAAGTTGAAGTGCAAGTGTTTGAATATTACGATTCACGCTCAAAAAGGTGGAGAAAGAAAAGCAGAAGGAAAAGAACTGGTGTCTGAGTCTTGTACTGCGTCTTTCTTCTCTGGAAACATTTTGGAGATCAAGCTTGCTGTTGGAGGCATTAAAAAGGTTAGAAAATAAATAAATATATACTAAATAAAGTAATCATAGTCCTAAGGTTGTTGGAATCATGTTTCTAGAGGTTTTGAAGCCTTCTTAAATCTATTTTTATGGATATGAATATCTAATGAATGCCCTTGGAGATTACAATAAATACGTGCAATTTTAAGCACTTTGATAGAATCGCGCCACAAGCAAATTTCTTCAGACTCTGCTGGCTTTGTTGATGTTAAAATGGTACATTTATTGACTACATTATTTGGTGATTGCAAAAATATCAGCCCTCAAGTACAGTCAAGTGATACAAACGATAATTTTTGTAGGTAATGAATTCCCGCGCATCCAATGGGTGATGCAACAATAGATTTTTGAGATTTTTTTTTGTTACTATGTTTTATAAGATCGTCAACTTTTAGTATCATTTTCTTAATATTTCTGAGTGATCCTACTGCAGTTTAAGCATGCAGCGTAATTGCATAATATGGAAGCTTCTTATGTTTAGTCAATTTCTCCAAACTTATTTGCATAATATATAAATACATTACAACCATACATATTATACATTGTACATATTAGGAATACGTTTATAACTGTCATGTGTGTCATGTGATGTTATATATCGTTTTTAATTGTCAAGTTAATCTCATGATTATTAATGTTACAGTTTCTCATCGCACTCAAAGGCCCCTTCATTTTTTGTAACCTTTTTTCCCCTTGTGTAATAATATATCTTATATATATCATCACTGCTGATCAACCTAACTAATATATTATATAACCTAATATACTTTTAACCATCATCAGTTTTGGAAGATTCTAAGGTTTCACTTATATCTTTTTATAGGAGGTAGATACCCTGGTTCGCAGGTCCACGGCAGAGGATTGGGATATTTATAGATGTATCAATTGTGAAACAGATGTGTATGCAATACATGCTGTGAAGGGTTTCGACAGGGTTCTGGTCAGCCCACAGCTAGAGGTATGTAAAATTTCTAAAATATATCCTTCGAAATGACAATATTCCCTTCCTGATAAAATACAATTAGAACAACTCATTTGAAGCACTCCCAAATCCCTTCATTTCATTTCCCCCTCTTTAATATGACACAGAAGAGGAGAAGAAAAAATTCCCCAAATATAAAATTAAAAATGCAATAAACCTATATTTTTTGGAGTGATAAAATGTCTATATTTTTGATGCCACTTCTGTATGAACCCTCTGTGTAGCACATTTTTATCTGTAAATTATTTAAGTATTTGGACAAAATTACTGTGCGTAGGATTCAACAAAAATATATGCATAATAGTTACTGTGAGATTTAGGTGTCCTTTATAAATTGCTGTTGTGAAAAACAGGGATTTATGGAGAAAAGCTGCTTTTTTAACCAGATAATATCACATAAGTCTATAGAACAGATGACCATTTCTTTTATTCCTTGACCTTGGACGTAATAAATGACCATTTCCTTGATTTTATCTCAAAGACACTGATAATGACTGTCATCCTATGCCAGCATTGTTAAAAACAATACAATATAAATCACTTAGGTAGCTAGACCATACCCTATATATTATACACAGAAGCAACGCTGCAAATGATTTATTTAGGGAAGGACTATTAGATAGTTGATGGGGGGGGGTTGCGTAAATCCAAAAAAAATATTGAGCAAGCACTTAAGCCTCAAAAAAATATCGTGCAACCTCTTCTGCTAGAAGAAAAATATCTAACTGTATGCAAAAAAATAATGTACTAGGGTTGATCCAAAAAAATAAACATCATGCAACCAAAATTCTTGCAACCCCTCCATCAATTATCTAATACTCCATTCCTAAGCATTAATTTTCATTTACCAGGGCAGTTGTATATTTGACCTTCAAAACCCAAATGCGACCAAACAATTCTTTTTAATATCAGAAAACTTTTCATCAATAATTAAGCTTAGTTAGCTGGTTATTTACTTACATATTACATATATATACACTTTATTGAGACTCCTTTAAAAAGGCTTTTCAGCAACAATAGACCTATCCCGAATTCGCTTGACTGGTCACAAAACAATGGTTTCAAGTCGAGGTTGAACTTGATGAATAAAAGAATCAAGTTCAGTCTTGACTTCAAACCATTGTTTCATGGTCAGTCAAGCGAATTCGGGATAGGTCTATTGTTATAAAATTGTATTGTGATGAAATGTGCTTGGTGAAATGTCCAGCCAAGGCAGATTATTTACCAATTAAGTGGTCATTTTTACTAGACATTTGTCTGATGACCCACATTATTGCAGCCTTGCAAAAGCAAAGCATAAATTTGAAAAACATTACATGAAAAAAAAACATCCTTTTTTCACGAGGGTAGCACTTAATAGCCAGTGGCTAACAAACCTGTGGCCCTCGTTCCGTGATCGAATTGGAATTTAGGAGTTGATTTTTACGGAGGGAGGAAAACTCTACTCATATACGACACTGAACCCAGTGGGGCTCAAACTCGGGTCGCATTGATGAGAGGCGAGCGCTCACACCGCTACGCCACCCGTGCTTCCCAAAATAAAGAACTATAGTTAAAATTATTTGAAATATTTCATGTTGTATTTTTCAATCTGTTTTTTTATTGTGTTAGAGTGATGTGGAAGTGATCAAGAAACTGGAAAGTTCACCTGATTTTTCACCAGCTTTCAGGATAATATTGAACAAGAAATCAAAAGAGGCTGAAAACGAGGAAGGTGAGACATCAACAATAAAAATATTGTAAAAATGACATGCTAAATGATGCCAATGGTGATTAAAAAAAGTTAGGCCTAACGAACCTAGGTCAAACGTCGAACTTTTCTATGCACCTAACTTAATTACATCAAAGAATGCCACCTCATTATCACCTGATATCCATTGTTTTTAACGAGTTTGGTGCATGGAAAGTTCGACGTCTGTTCTAGGCCTAATACAAATAACTAATTGATTTTGTGAAGTAACAATTTTTTTTAAAATGTAGGTAAACCAGTGTTACTTGGACAGGATCAACTGACTCATTCCATGAATCTTATCCAAGAATTAATCAAGAAATACTTAAAGGCAGAGGAAACTGCAGTGAATGAGAGAATAAAGCAATATACTGCAGAACAAAAAGAATTATTTTCCTCTCTAAAATCCAGGGCATATCAAGATAAATCAGCTATTTTTAGGTATATATTATCAGAGTGAAATTAACTACATTTACAGAACTTCAACACAAAATTATTTTGAAGTGCACGATGTAGAAACAAAATTTTTACTTGATCTGCCCGTCTTTTTGTTGTTCTACAGTGTTTTAAGTGATACCGAAGAGCGCTTGATGCAAAGTTCGATACACGAAGCTATGACAGAAACACTGGAGTCAGATTCTCTTCCCAGTATAGACCAAAAATATCCTCATGGACTTGAATTTAAGAAACCAACTCCCCTTCCTGTAAAGAAATCTCATGTGAAGAGAGACTACCAATCAAAACCATCTGGGAAATTCATGGCTGGTTCGCCAGGAAATCAATCTTCTAACATGCAAAGGCATCGGCCACCTGTGCATAAGGTGCATGTGAAGACGCAGCCTACTGCATCTGACACCGACCCTATGTTTCCTCTTGATGGCTTTACTAATGACTGTGAACCTTTCTTTGAGTCAGAAGAAGAGGATCTCAGTAGTGGTAAGTATTGCATAGTGAACAACATTTTTATGTCTCATAATCATTTTATTTGAACATTTTTCAAGAGTATCTACTCTCTTCCTTCACAAGTAAAACAAACTAACAAAGCAAAGCTATTTATATAAGGATGCTCATGAATAAAGAAATAACCTAAGATTTACATGATGGAGTTCTTGCTTAGAGATATGGAGAGCCTGATTTTGAGGCTGGATTTAGTCAAAGGATTTTTCTCTAGACTCCACAGCTTTAGTTGTAGCGTGATCAATGACATTACAATTATGCAAAGGATGGTCCTCTTGATTCCACAGTTTTACTTGCTCCATAAAATCTAACACTAAATACAAATATGTAGCTTTACCATGTTCTGGCTTTATTAGGTCATTCCAGAGGTTGAGTTTTCAGTGCTCAATACTGCTCAGATATTATGCTTCTATACTTCAGGTGATTTACATTCTTAATATATTTTCACAGCAGATAACAGCTTTCAAAGTGAAACAGATACACCGATACTCCGTAACCTTGCAGCAGTAAAGAAGCCCCATGTATATTCAACATCAGTGCCGATATCTCTACCAACTGGCATGAAGACAGCACACTCCTGGGAAGATGATGATGATGATGATAATGTGAGTATAGTGAAAAATTATGCTGCGATAATAGTAGAATGTCTTGAGTTACTGTAGAATTTGAAAAATTGCAGTTTGATTTATGAAATAGATACATATAAAAATTAATACATGTACAAGTGTGTGAAATAACTGCAAGGCAATCGCCGGTCATGGTTACTGGCCAAATTAGTTTTAGTTCAATCATTTCTTGTTTCTAGTTCAACCTTACTGGTCAAAATTACCAGCAAGGCAAAGATTTGACTGGACAACTTCCAATTCTGGGCAGATATTTCTGAATGTCCGGCTGTTATCTTAAGCCCTGGATGTTGCTCCACTTTCCACACAACTGTTGAGTACTCCCCTCTATTGCATGTATATCCAGTGATTTTTGCAGCATATTGACCACTTCAGGTGTTTCCCTAGTATTTTCTTCAAAGATGGCTTACAGGCCTGATCAAACTGCAACCACAAAGCACCAATACATTGGAGACTTAAACTATCATAATACATCATCAGTTTTCTCACACTATTAGAAAATCTATTCAAAGAGTAACTAAATATATACAACTTCTACATTCTAATTTTATCTTTGAGCTTTCACCTAGTTTGAAGCCTGGCTCTGTTGTGATTGTTCCACGCTGGGATACAAAATCATTTGTGATACAACAGCAAAGGTCTAATTTTTCCTTAGATTTTTAGAACTTATTATTATTGTTTTTTCCCTTTAGACTGCTGTACCCGAATTAAGTAAAATTGGAGAATCAATGAGAGCACTAGCACGAAGTGTTCAAGGAAACACTGAAGACATGTTTGGAGAATTACCACGACCAAGATTATTCACAGAACCCAGAATCAATTACAGATAGTTGCCATGGAAACAGAGTTAGCATAGCAATAGTGGTAGATACAGCCTGTATATAGAGTAATATATTAATTTATTGTATGGTTTTGGGAAGGTGTAGATAGGATACGGTGTACTCTAATGATATGGCAGCATGTAATGATGGAAGATAAAAAAAAGATGTGTGCTCACTAAATACACCAATCTGGCTACTATTATGTCAGGTAAAAATATGAAAAAATCTGGCAAAAGAAGAGTAATGACAAATATCGTTAGGCAATCCTACAAAATGTATGCCTATGACTAAAATACAAGGCCATCTTAGACAAAAGGATGTCTTATTGACTACTATGTAGTCTGGTATTGTGTACCATGCAGAGATTGAGCAAAGAGTTGCAATCTATTATCGCATTACTTTATTATTCATACCCTACCATCAAGACTTGTGCGGGTATGAATAATATGTGCAAATGCTATTATATCTATATAGGCTGTATGTTCTTTACTAAATCTGCTAGGCTCCGTTGAGAAGGCTAAATGATGGACAAACAAAAAAATTAATAAAAAATTTCAATTTATGGAAAAAAAATTAAAATTATATAATGAAATAAAAAACAAGTATAATATTTAGTAACTTAGTGTGAATAGAGGTGGACATGGATTAGTTTGAATATTTAAAGGATAACAGTGAAGAAATTGGTCCCAAATATTTACTGTAGTTAACTTGTTGACTAACAGCCACCATGTTTGATATGCTATACAGCCAATGTACCAATCATGACAAGGCCAGAGTTTGGGGTATTCTTTACTGTTACCTATTTAGTTAAGGCGTATCATATAAGCTGTGTGCACAGTGTGTCAAATTCTTTTATTTTATCACCTTTCTCTATACTGTTCATAGAAGTATTCATAACAGGAAGTGTGTCAAAGCATCCTCAGTAATCCCGAAGTAAGATTTTGTCTCTTGCATCCATAAAAAGAAGTATTTTTTTCTGGAAGCGAGAAACAAACAACAGAATCTTACTCCTAGGTTACTGAGGATGGAGTGAAGACAATTAATCTATGAAATAAAAGAATACTAGTCAACCTGTAATTGATGGTTTTCTAGGCGGCCATGTTGGAGGAACTTAACAAAGGAATTGTCAATGAATTATTTTGTTGTATCCTCCAACATGGCTGCCATTCCTTTTGTTATTTAATTCTCTTGGGAATGGTTGAAAAACATCAATAGTCAAACAAAAGAAAACTGGAATTTAGGGTCTACTAATGTGTAGTGACTTCACTCAACTATGTAATGTACATTAGGGCAACGGGTCATAGATAGTCTAGCAGGTATTTACTTAAGGCTTTTTTCATGTTCACTCTATTGTTTTTCAAATAAAATATATTTTATTTAATATTTCAGCTTATTTTTAGTGGGAATGAAAGAATAATATTAGACTAGCTCCTCCCTCGGCCAAATTGACCATAGCAAAGACCAAGGGAAATACAGGACCTGCTCGCAGTCGAGCCAGGTATTTAACAGAGGCCGGCAGTCTCTCATCAAGAGAAATTTTTTGCCGCTAAGAGAGTCAAAAGCTTTTAATTAGTGGCAGGCATTGAATCTGTGTCTGGCAATCTGTAATCATGCATGAGAGATTTTTCTAAGTGGCATGAAGAGGGTTGTATTCATATTCTGTGCCAAGAAGACAAACATGTCAAATTAAAATTTCTTAAGCTGAGGAGAATTACTTGAAGTTTCTGTACAAAGTGAATATTTTATATCGATTAGAATTAGTTTTAGTTGAGAAATGAGAAATCGTCGAAAATTTAAATCGTTGCAATTAACTGTCTGTCTGTCCTTGCTCCGGGTGTATTCAAACGCCATAGGGAGCCCAAAAAGAAATCATAAATAAAAAATCATTCCCAGCAGATGTCTTACGTTAAAATCTCTTTAACCTTTTCTATTGCATTGATTATTAAAGCGAGTACATCTCAATCCGAATACTAAATGATTATTTGAGCAAAGTATTTTTATAAGATTTTGGTCTCGTGCCCATGCCTGACGTTTGAGGGAAGTTGGATCCCAGTTAGATCAACCCTTCGATCCATGTGCTGAACAAAGAACAACCAAGTAAAACCAATCTTTTGCCCCGCTTCTTAGTGGAAAATCAGTGGAGTTTTTCATCACGAGCTTGCTCAATCAATTCTCTGTTCCCTCAACGAGAAATGTTTGGTAATTTCGTGAATAAAAACGCAAGAGCGGCTCTGAAAGAATACGGAGACTTTAACGGTGTTGGAGTAGAATACGAAATGTTGGATCCTACAGGACCTCCTCATAGTCCTCAATACACCGCCCGTGTTATGATCGGAGAAAGCCGTTACGACACTGCTACGGCAGCTACCAAGAAAGACGCTAAAGAATATGCTGCTGATCTTGCACTGAGAGCGTTGACACAAGGTAAAAACTTCTTATAAACGCGCCTTCGCCTTGAACCAAGATGCCATTGTTTATGCACTGTGGTTAACAATACCTACATGGAGTTTGATTAGTTATTCATGGCTTTGCTATGGTCTTTAGATACTCATACATCTTTTATTTTGAATAAAAAGTGTATTCTAGAGGCTTGTATTCTGTATTTAGAAGTATTTCGAGGCTTATTTGAAGGAGATTAGGGTTTGAATTTCGCTAACAAGCGTGTTATGATTTTGAAGTGAAAACAATAACAGCAGCAGCTTACAACTAGCTGTCAGCTGGCCTGACACAATCAAAACGAAAGCACTTGTCGTTAGCGATAAAAAGCCACTTTTAAGACACATCTATGGTTAAGGTATAATATCTTGTTCTCAAACCAAGGTAACGATACCTGTTTATCCATCGTTGTGGCTGAGTTTTCTCTCATTAGGCTTTCACATTTTGATTGAAAAAAGAAAACGTGTTGACACGAAATACTTCACCAAGACCTTGAGGCTGCGAGAACATATGCCCACAAAGCTTGAATACTTGATAAAACAATTAACAAACACACCAACATACAGTGAAGGCTATATTTTTTCCTATTCACTTTTTCCTATGTACTTTTGGCAAAGATCATTTATTTATTTTCTACCTAAAATGTTAATATTTAATGGAAATTTGATTATATCATTGCGTTATTATATAAATGATAATTTAAAGACTTTTTTTTTAAACTTTGGCAACTGGAGCATGGAATAATAAACATAATGGTAGGGAAAGAAAATAAAATAAAGTTGATTCATTTGATATTAGTCATACCTTGTTTCTGGCCTAATGTTACTGTTCAAAATTATCGACAAGGCAAAGATTTGACCAGTCAAGTCCCACTTCTGGCCAAACAGATTTGTCATTTTTTTCTCTGGCTATACTTACTGCACTACACTACCCTTAAGGCAAAGAAGAACCAAGAAGCAGGCTCTCGATTTGCATGAGATTAGAGATGATGCATTAGAAGGGCTCTACTACACACACTAATATATGAATGATATTTTTTATATTTCAGAACCTGGTGCATACCATTCTGTTTACCCAGGAACATTAAGCCAAGCAGGACAACCAAGTCTTTCATCTGGCCTCTCTTCCTCCCTCCCTTACAGACGATACCCTAAGCGTTTAAACCGTAAGAAACAGTCCAAAAATAACCAGCTCTCTGCCCCACCAGACAAGGATCCTGTTATGCTTATTAATGAGTATGGACAGAAGATGAACACAACGGTAAAAATATATTTATTTGACACCAAAAAAACTTTTATTCATGTGTGATGCTAAACAGGAATTGAACCTGTTACCCCACGGGTAGCCCAAGCTTGGTTTCCGTGGTGTCCTGTTATAAGGAAATGTATGGAGATTTATCAAAAACTCCAATAAAATCATTGAAACGTGAAATAAAGCCTCGAAATTTTACCCGATCATTGAGAAATAGCACTTCTTTCGCTCTGCGTGGTTATTTTTTGAATTTAGCCCGTTTTAAGATTTTTTTCCCCTCCAGTAAGAAATAACAGAAGGTTGGAAACTCGAGTCCCAAAAGCGAACCATCACGGGTCTTTGAAACCTCGTACATCTTCGAATTTTCTCCGCCAAGTTTAGTATATATAGCTTGAAAAAATATGCCTTATGCTGACTGGAGCTCAGATTCTAACTACTACTGTTTGTTTGTCTGTTTTAGGTAAAGTTTGAAGATACGCCGTGTTCTTTTCCTGGGATGTTTGAGTCATTTGTATTTGTTGGTTCACAAAAGTTTGGTCCAATGAGAAGCACTACAAAGAAGATGGCACGTAAACTAGCTGCGATAGTAGGCCTGAAGGAGCTTATTAACTGGGAACCCAAACAAGGTAAGAAAGAAATGTATCTTTTGCATCTTGGTTTGATCTATGAATCAAATTGAGCTGATCCTTGCAGTACAGTATATGAAGCAACTTATGCAGCTGTAAATTGATCTATAAACTAGCCATGCCCTGACTTAGATCAGCCGAGAGGTTGTGTCAGGGTTTGATCTGTGAGTTAGCCATGCCCTGACTTAGATCAGCCCAGAGGTTGTTTCAGGGTTTGATCTGTGAGTTAGCGTGGACCCTGACTTAGATCAGCCCAGAGGTTGTTTCAGGGTTCTATCTGTGAGTTAGCCGTGCCCTGACTTAGATCAGCCCAGAGGTTGTGTCAGGGTTTGATCTGTGAGTTAGCCATGCCCTGACTTAGATCAGCCCAGAGGTTGTTTCAGGGTGCAATCTGTGAGTTAGCCATGCCCTGACTTAGATCAGCCCAGAGGTTGTTTCAGGGTTCCATTTGTGAGTTAGCCGTGCCCAGACTTAGATCAGCCCAGTGGTTGATTCAGAGTTTGATTTATGAGTTAGCTGTGTCCTGACTTAGATCAGTCAGCTGGCTGCTTCAAGGTTTTAATAAAATTTGAAGGTGATATAATAATCACTAATAATATCTTCATATTCTAGGGTTGTATGACGCCAAGCCTAATGCTGCTGTGCCAGAGCTAAGTGTAGAGCCATCTGCAGAGGGTGACGGCATGACACTAACCAAAGATCCTGTTATGCTGTTGAATGAGTACTGTCAAAGGAGCCAAAAGAAGGTTTGTTTATGGCTAGTACGAGAGCACCATCTTTCTTCTATTCTGAATCTAAATCAACCTTGTTGCATAACAAAGTTACCATCCAAAACAAACTGTTTAAAAAAAGAAAAAGTGCAGAATTAAACAGAAAATGAACCTAAAAAAACTAGTTCAATCTATCTATTAAGCTTTAGCTGTTGTATCGCAGAATAGGACAATCACAACAGAGCTAGGCTCCAAATTAGAAGATAGAAATATAGAAGATAGAAATATAATTTATAAGTTGATTTTGAGGAGAGAGGAACACCCGAGAACCTGGAGAAAAACTCCTAAAACACAAAAGAGAACCAACAAACAACTCTACTCACATACGACACCAAGCCCAACATGACTCAAACTTGGGTCACCTGGTTGAGATATAACACATTAGCAGCACATACCACCCTTGCTTCTAATAATATTAAAAAATGGTAGCTGCATGGAAACAGTGACAACAGTGAAACAGTGTGAGTCTTCAAGAAAGTGTTTTCTCATTCTTTTATGTGTACATGTAAATAAGCCTAGTGTCTTCTACTTAAAGTGGATAGTTGACAGAGGGAGCTAGGAAAGCCACTGAGGGATCCAAGAAAAAAAGCCTCAGGAAAGGGAGAGCACAACAAATCAAACAAACTCAGCTTACATATTTTATGTGGTTCAGATGAGAATCCAGCATGCAACAGGCATAAACTAGGCACCAGTGAGACCATCCATGCCACGCATCCCAGAGATGGTAGTGGGCTTGGGATTTAAAACCTACCACTACTGTACAACACAGTGATTGAAGAAGTGCATTACGCCATTGTTTTCTTGTGTTATGCAGATTGTATTTGAGGAGGTACAAGAAGGTGGTACTGACCATAACAGGGTGTTCTCATACCGTGTTATTATTGATGATCACACTTTTGAGCAAGGTAGTGGTGCGTCAAAGTCTAGAGCCAAGAAGAATGCTGCTCTATTTGCACTGAAATCCTTATATGACATGCCTCTCTTTATGCGTAAGTATTTTTAAAGCAATGATGTCCTCCAAAACCTACTTTATTACGATGACACTCTCTTCCTTTCCCCAAAAAACATGAACAAAGTAGAATTAGAGCAATGTTGTCCTCCAACACCTACTTTGTTACGATGACACTCTCTTTGTTCCCCAAAATGACAACATACAAGTAGGATTTAGGCTGAAACTTTGCCTATTTTCATTTATGTTTTCAGCTGAAAAGCAGGCAAGTGAGGCCATGTCAGCGTCTGATTCCCACCCTGTGAGCATGCTCAATGAATATGGACAGAAGCACAAGCAAAAGGTGATAAGAAACAACACTGATATAAATGAACCTATAACCTACACTTTCTCATCTGATGTTTGCAATCGTTGAATATTTCATAAGGGTTTGGGGCGAGGACAAAAAATGATCCTGGGGGGAGGGGAGGGGCTAAATAAATACACTTAAATCCTTATAAACTATAGAATGTTGTATTTAATACCATTTCTCATATGGTGAACAATTATTAAATTCCTTCTTCCTATAAATATTGTGGTGCTGTGGGACTAACGGTAACGTGATGGGTTAGGTAGTTACTGTAGCACTAAACAGAAAACCAACAATTTTGGACAATTTAGTACATTTACTCTTTTATGAGCTAATAATGTGCAATCCACTGAGCCCAAAGTAACATTTTATCTTTTCTCCTATATCTGTGTGGTTTAGATTGACTTTGAAGACCTTGGCTATACTGGGCCAGATCATGGCCGAACCTACTCATTCCGAGTGATAGCTGGAGAACGGATCTTTGATATGGGGTACGGTGCTAGCAAGAAAGAGGCAAAGAGAGAAGCTGCAAAGATAGCACTGAGTGAACTCCTTGGTCTTGACTTGGAAATAGGTAATTATTGCACTCCATTATGCTACCTACTTTAGGAGAGAGGCAAACCGGAGAACCCTGGGAAATACCCTTGAATCAAGGGAGAGACCTAAAAAACTCTACTTACATGTGATGCTGAGTCTGGGAACATATCCCAAGGAGGTGAGATGCAGCTAGTGTACTACAACTATGTTTCTTTATTTACAGACAAAATGAACCAACCTCCAGCCGAAGAGGACCCAAGCAATGCCGCAAAAGGTCCTCCCAAGAATCCAGGGACAAAGAGTAAAGTGAGCGAACTGTACGAATACTGCCAGGCTTATCACCTTGAGCAACCTGAACCCAAGGATGTCTTCCCTGCTGACCGTACATCACCATCATTTCACTATGTCTCATACAAGATAGGTGACAAGGAGTTCTCTATCGGCGATGGAAGGAGCAAGAAGGCTGCAAGAGAAGCTGCCGCAACACTAACCCTAGACGAGCTAATGAAGAAGAACGAAGGATCTAAGTACACACCTGTAGGAACGACAGAAGCAGATCGCCTGGCTGCTCTCAGCTGGAATTGTCTGTCAAAGATCAGTAAGAATGCTCCTGATTCATGGAGATTTGCTGGCTACAAAGTCCTTGCTACTATCATCATGCAAGACAACGATGCTGAGCCATGCATTGTGAGCTTGGGCACTGGAAACAAGTATGTTTGTATTACACATCAATTTGATAATATCTGAATATTAGATCAGCAATCCCCTTCTTGTTATCCTGCTCCTTCTTGTTTTCATTCTTATTCTTATTCTTGTCCTACTCATTTTCCTTTTCCTTCTTCTCTCCTCTTTCTCCAGCAATCTCCTCCTCCACTTCATTTGATATCTTATTTGTAATGACACAAATTTATGCAAACACATGCTGATGTACTTGAAATAACAACATTGTAAAAAATATACATCATCAAAAAAAGAGGTTTTTATCCTCCTTTTTCTTTGCCTTCTTCTCAATCACTTCTTTCTTGTCCTTTTCCTCTTCTTTTCATCCACTTCTTAATGTCATCATCATCATTAATTGATGTCCTAATACCATCTTGTTCTCTTTAGGTGCATCAGTGGTGATCAGCTTTGTCTTGATGGCTCCATCGTGTTTGATTCTCATGCAGAAGTGATCGCTCGCCGTGGTCTGATAAGATTCTTCCTTTGTCAGTTAGACATCCTGTTCGCAAATTCAGGAGAAAAGAGCATCTTTGAGCAGCCCAAAGCAAAAGGCACCAAAATGAAATTACGTGATGGAGTAAAGTTTCATCTTTACATCAGTACGGCACCTTGTGGTGATGCTGCCATCTTTGTGGCTGGAAACACAAGGTAAGCCAGTTCCATAGAGCTGCTATGCTCAGCCTGTAGCAGTCTTAACTTTCTGATGTAAATGGAAGCTAATAGAGGCATTGCACCATCACAAGATGCCAGCCATGACAGGATGGTAACCCTATGACTTTGCTGCTGTGAAGTCCATCTATTTAAATAACTAACATACTTAACTAACGTACTTATCAAATTAGTATTTAACATGCTGGGTTTTGCAGTGAGGAAAACAGTAGATTCAAGGGGGAAAAACACTTGTTTTGTCATAGAGACCCAACGAACTCTGTTCACCCTTATCACTGAGTCCAGAAGATCACAATGTCATATTATTCTACTTCTCATTTTAGCCCAACAATCAATGGAATGAGTGAACCAATCTTTGGAAACAAGCAACATGGACTACTGAGAACTAAAGTCGAAAAAGGCGAAGGAACGATCCCACTTGATAGTAATGATGGGGTACAGACTATTGATGGGATTAGACGAGGACAGCGACTCAGGACTGCATCGTGTAGCGACAAGCTAATGAAGTGGAATGTCCTCGGTAAGTCAGAAAATGTTATCTTTTATTTGTTTGTATGTTTGTTTGTTTGTTTGTATGTATGTTTGTTATCATCTAAAATCATTAAATATAATGCCTAACAATAAAAAAATAATCAAAAATGTAATGCTTCCTCTGACCTTCAAAACTAGTTGTACTCTTGTTGCTAAAGCCATTTTGAGAGTCCATCCTAAGTACAAATTTTGCCAAAAAAAGCTTGTAAAAATAGAATAGAAAAATAACATATGATTGTTGTTTGAGAAATTGAGGTGATTCGTTATCAAGAAATGGACAAATCCGAATTGATTTTATTTCCGTTCATGTGGTTTTAATCATATGGTTTGTGTTTCCATGATATCTCTGCGACCACATTTGAATATCGTTACTTGGTATCAGTGTTGAAAAAACATACATTTTGTCATTGTCATGGTGTCAGTGTTCCAAAGCATACATTTCATCTTCGACATGGTATCAATGTTACAAACCTATGTTTCGTCCTTGCCATGTTATCAGTGTTCCAAACCTACATTTCGCAGTTGCCATGGCATCAATGTCACAAATCAACATTTTGTGGTTGCCATAGCATCAATGTTACTACTATTGCATTGCCATGGTATCAATGTCACAAATCAACATTTTGTTCTTGCCATAGCATCAATGTTACTACTATTGCATTGCCATGGTATCAATGTCACAAATCAACATTTTGTTCTTGCCATAGCATCAATGTTACTACTATTGCATTCCCATGGTGTCTATATCCGCACACCAACATTCCGTTACTATAGTTATTTTGCGGGGCCTTTTATACGTCATTTTGCTTGAATTATGCATTACATGGCTTCTATGTAATCAATAACTTGTTGTGTTGATAGATAAAATATCATAAATAATATATAATGCAAACGTTTAAATTAAAACCATAAAATGTACATAAACAGCCTATCAATATGGAAACAATGCCATAACACCTTTAAAACCTTAAATCCAGGTATGCAAGGTGCGTTGCTAAGCAACGTCATCGAGCCAGTTTACTTGAGTTGGCTTGTGGTGGGAGACCTGTTTGATGCCGGACATCTCTCACGAGCTCTCAGCGCACGCGTAGAACGTGACGGAGAAAATACCTTTTCTACAAAGCTGCCGGCTCCTTATCACGTGAACCATCCCACATTACACTGCGGTCGTATTGCGTCACATGACTCGTCACGCAAGGTTGAGACGAAGAACAAGGCAAAGAACGTGACACTTAACTGGATACTGGAAGATGAAAGCAAAGTCGAGGTATTCGACGCATGTCTGGGTTGTAATCCAGCTGTCAAGTCACCTCCAAGGCTCTCAAAGTAAGTCATCTTTTATCCTTCAATTTGATCTTTTTATCATTATCTAGTGCTCCCATTGTGGGTTCAGTATAAATTAAAATCAAGCGCGCTCAAGTGAATGCTTCTGTCACTGCGTAGCGGAGAACATGAGTAGCGTCCAGTCCACTTGAAAAATATATTTGTACTGGGAAATATTTTTGTACTGGGAAATACTTTTGTACTGGGAAATATTTTTGTACTGGGAAATGTTTTTGTACTGGGAAATATTTTTGTACTGGGAAATATTTTTGTACTGGGAAATATTTTTGTACTGGGAAATATTATAACTGTCTGGCATACATATATGTGTGCTGAAATACACATTCTTGTACTGACATTAATATATTCGTGCCCTTGTGGGCCACCATGTTTGCTTCTTGACGGAGACCAAAAGTATCTCAAGCGCGATAGGTAGAAATGGTTTTTTTCTGCCATTGATTTTGATCACTTGATTTTTAGATTTAATTCATTCGTTGCAAAGTTTTAATATCATATCTAACATTTGTCTTTTTCCCTCTAAAGACTTTCGCTTCTGAATACTTTCAAAGAAGTTCTATCCAAGAGTCCTGATGTGACGCTCGAAACCGTTCTCGTGGCTTCGTCTTATCGAGAAGCCAAGAACATGGCACAAGAATACACCAAAGTCAAGTCTCTTTTATTCAAACTCATGAATGAAAAAGGATACGGATCCTGGGAACTAATGAAGAAACCTGTTGAACTGGACCAGTTTTGCTGAATGGAGAAAGGGTTTGACTGTGTCTTTAGATTCCAGGACACTGCTTTTAATTAGTGGACATGATGCTTAGAGAGGGTCTGGGTACGTGTTATGCTAATGCTATTTTAAAAAAAGAAGAAAGCTGCCGTGTATATTTCTGATAAAACAGGTCATACTCCCTCCTCAATTTAACCTAACATGCTAAATTCCGATTCGATCTCTGTGTTAGCCATGCCATGCCCTGACTTAGATCAGCCCAGAGGTTGTTTCAGGGTTCGATCTGTGAGATAGCCGTGCCCTGACTTAGATCAGCCCAGAGGTTGTTTCAGGGTTGATCTGTTAGTTAGCCATGCCCTGACTTAGATCAGCCCTGATGTGGTTTTTTAGGGTTAGATAAGGTTTCAAAGAAAAATGATATCATAAGAATCATAAGTGCTTTTAGCTGTAGTAATAAGGACCCACGTGTATCTAATGACTCTGGTATAATAGCCTTAGAGCGTGTGCTTTGTATTAAGGCGCTTGCTTAAAGGTGGCAATAAGGTCCCACTTGTATCTAATGACTCTGGTATATTGGCCTTAGAGCTTACTTATGGCTAGAGATAGTGTGCTTTGTATTAAGGCGTTTGCTCATAGGCAGTAATAAGGTCCCACTTGCATCTAATTACTCTGGTATAATGGCCTTAGAGCTTACTTATGGCTAGAGATAGTGTGCTTTGTATTAAGGCGCTTGCTCATAGGTAGTAATAACGTCCCACTTGTATCTAATTACTCTGGTATAATGGGTATTTTAAGGTTTGTTAAACAGTTTTGATATCAGTTTTTATTGTGAACTTGGGTGTTTTATTGAGGAATTATAAAATATGCTGTACATATATATCACGTAGATTCTTACCAGACATAAACGCACATTAGAGTCGACTATTAAAACGACTTACCCTCAAGATACATTAGTAGACGTACTCATAAATCATATAAAGAAAAGAATAATCCAATCAAGTGTTTTGTCATATTGGTTGTTATCAAGACTGATTGTGTCGAGTCGTGGTTTTGGTTGTTTTTTCTCCTTGTCTGTTGCCCTTGTGTTATCGAAAAACACTTCATTAACCCTAAAATATTTTTTTGGTTGCCTTAGTTGAAATATTTAGCACATTGCAAAGTAAGATCATTTTCAATTTCCGAGGTGAAGGCTTTTACAAGGGTGACGTACAGTTTGCCAAAAGGTGGAGCGTACATTTCAAAAAAAATTGTGCGAGCTATTTCCAGGATAACGAGTAATTTTCTGAGAAAAAAGGGGCCATATTTAAGAAAAAAAACATTTCATGTGCTTTCCACCCGTTGATACGTGTGAGGAATATCAATAAGCTTGTCGTCCCGTCCATTGTGACTCCAAAAGTGACAGCCAGTGTCCTTCCCCGTCATTCCTAGTACTCCTGAGGCAACACTGTACACGACACATGACGTCATCAATACTCTGTCACGTGACAAGGGACTTTGTTCCTACTCCTGGAGCAAACTGACACCGATAAACTGGAAAATAATGATGCCTCGCCATAACACGTGACACATGACGTCATCAATAATCTGTCACGTGATAAGGGACTTCTTTTCTACTACTGAGACAACACTGGCTGATAAACTGGAAAATAATTATCCCTCGTCTTGACACTTGATACGTGACGTCATAAACACTACGTCCAATGATAATTTTGTTTTTGACGTTTTTCGTTCTATTCAACATGGCGGTGTATAGAGAGAATGACTTTACGCACGTTTGATAGTTGCAGGAACCAAGATGCTTTGCGAGCGTCTATCTACTAGTTTTTGTAGGAATCCTTACACCCAGACTCTACTCGTTTTAAGAAAATGTGTAGAGTTTGGGCATTAGTATGGTGTGGATGAGTGGATGTGCTGGTCAGCACGCAGGAGAACTCTTTATTGCGATAAGATTTCAAGGGCACATGTAACAGGACTTGGGAGAAAAGTCAGTTTTGTTTGATTATGTGTTTATACAGGGTATTGAATATCATCGCTACTGACGTAGTAGTCTGAAGCAGTCATGTCTTGAAGAAATGAGGACAGAACTAAACGGAATGGATGAATGATTTTATGAATTGATGAATGAAAGAATTAATGAGTGGATGGATGGATGGAGGGATGGGTGAGTGAGTCAGTGAGTAAGTGAGTGAGTGAAAGAATAAAATAAGAAAGAAAATGAAAAATAAATGAATAGAGAATCCATAAATATATGAATGCATAAATAATTGATTGGATGAATAGTTGACTTAATTAATAAATGAGTAAATGAATGAATGAATGAATGGAAGGAAAAAAATTATTTTTCGCTCACTGCATTCTCCATATCAACGTAAACAATATCAAAATAAGAAATTAAAATAGTCCTTTTTAGAATTAAATTGAAATATAAAAAAGAGCAAGATTTGAATATTTTAGTGTTTTACATTAAGCGACCTGTACTTGACAGTCGACATCTCTGATTATTGTCTGTTTATTTCAGTCTGTTTTTAAGTCTAAGTAGTCTGTCGTCATTCAACCTTCTTGTTCATTATTAATAAGTGTTTTTCAGCGCTTGACAATTTACGACAGGAGCAAAGCCAGGTCACAGGAATTTGAGGGGGAGGGGGGATCAACAAATCATCAACAACAACAACAAAAGAAAACAGAAACAAACAAACAAAAACAAACAAACATTGTTTTATTAATTCAATCTTTATTAAAAAAATTTTTAAATTTATAATATTTTACTTTAATTTTCTTTTATATCTCGACAATTGATTACAAACATTTTTAGACTGACCCACAATATTTCCGTAACGACACCCATTTGCACATTTGAAAATAAAACTATCAAAAACTGAACAAGCTGGAGCTAAATAATTCATTAGATACTTGGCGAATAATAGGAGGAGGGTCTAAAACATTTAGTAATCCATCAGATCCATGTATATTGATATTTGAATTTGTTTAGAAGTAAAAAGCGATTTAAACTGATGTGTTATTGACCGAGGAAAAATGATGAAATGATATGAAACTTGATACGGATATTCGCTGCAATTCTATCACGATGATATGATAACAATAATAAAGATTCAACTGGTAAAAAGTCTAACTTCGTTAAAAATCAGAGTGAAATTTCGATTTATTCACTCAGTGCTTGCGAAATTAAACAAGCTTTGTTTTCGACATTTGAATTTTGCCTCGTTACAATCTTATAAAACTAGAATCATAGCTTTTAGTTCAGTGTACTTAAAAAAGATAAAAACAACAATTTAGCTGGTATTTTTTTCTCGAAAAAAGTCCTTTAAAAACAAGTAAACATGAAAAGCTTCTTTATGAAGAATATTTGATATCGATTAGCAAATTCTATTAATAAGGGATTCGTTGCTAAGCGACGCTTTTATCCAAGTGTTTTGTTTAGCGTCTGTGTGTTTTCTGTTACACACTCGTTCTGAGAGTATAATCACATCAGATATGAATTATTTATCGCATTTAATACCAAACCATGTTCCTTTCGTATCAGAGAAAAAAACATCGCGAAAAGAAATTTTTACGAGGAGCATTTTGCGAGGATATAAAAGATTTTGTAGCTAATGGAGTACATTTGCGTCTATATAGAAATAAATAAGTCTTTTATATGGATTAAGTCCAAGGTTCTCTATGTCTTCGCGGAGCTGTTGAGATCGCCTTCAGTGTCTATGCATATCCAGATTTCTAAACTTCCATTGGAATAAAATTTCAATCACGATAAACTAGCTTCATCCATGTTTTTGGTAAAATTAGGCTTTGTAATAATCTATAGCGGTTGCTACTTTAAATGGGAACTTGTTCTTGTTCAAAAATTATCTCAGTTTGTTCCTTGTTGCGTGAATGAGAAAGAGAAATTGAAAAAAAGAGAGTTAAATTCAGTTGAACATTGTGTTTACGTAGAGAACTCGATGGCTTGCAAACAACAATCAATCCCTCGCTCACTTATATTTAATATTTCGCTTGGTTATTCGCCGTTAAATGGCTGCTGCTCTCTTTCTTCTTTATTATTAATTCTCTACCGCTTTACATTTGAGCTTTTTTCTTCGATATGAGAAGGAACGCAAATGGAAAAAATGAAAGTCGTTTTCGTCATCTTCGTCGGATCAAATCAATGAAAGAATCATACATTTTCTAAATCTTCCTTCCTCCAGCAAGGCTTTTTGTGTCAAACTTCTCATAAATTATTCTCAACCCCCCGAATCTTAATTTCAGAAGCGGCGAACAAGACAGTTTGTCAATCAGTTATTTTGTACTCTTCCATCAGCACCTGCCGGCTTAGCAGCTGCTACGCTACTACGCATGCTCAGTAATGGAGTTAGACAATCGTTTGATTGACACGAGTCTCATACGAAGGATCCTTTACTTACAGTTCTAAATTAAAATCTCCCCATCTTTGTATGCAAATTGGGGAACACTCACTAAGCCATCGACGACAAACTATCACTAACATATTCACAGTAAGTCTGAATTCACAAGTTTTATCGCCCCAAAATGGCCACATTTTTTGGATGGAATATAACTGTTTACACTCCATAGGACACTCATAACTGCATTATTAAGTAAGGGGTTGAATTTTCGTATGTTTTCAAGACTACGAAGCAAGAAATCCAGGATTGAATTGGAGCGTAGAGTTATTGATCTAAGCACCTTTCACCTGTTCTCAACTTCTAAAGCTTCTTGTTTGGTTTGTTTGGGGGAGAATCGATTTCTCGTAACCACAAATCTGTAACTAACTATAAAAAAGAAATTTAAAAAGCCATTTAAACGTGTGAAGACTGCACTGCTATTTCCAGTCGGCGAAAAACGTTTTTTCTAAACACGGATGAGCGAAAAGCAGCTTTGAAAATGAGCGATTCCAAAGTGACGTCTCCGAATGCCGCGGTGATTCGAGAAGAAGGAGGCGAAGACGAAGACGACGAAGCAAAAGCGCCACAGGATGATTCAGGGAATGTAAGCGATCATGAAAACGAGCAATCGACTCCTCATAATGAAACAGCGCCGCCACCAAGAAACAGGGACCGCGTATCAATTAATGTTGGAGGAGTATTACATGAAACCTACCGAAGTACCCTAAAAAACATTCCCGATACACGTTTATCATGGCTTTCCGACGCCGCTACAGGGTCTGCCGATTATGACGCTGTTACTGGAGAATATTTTTTCGACCGCCACCCTGGAGTATTTTCCAATGTCTTAAACTATTATCGAACGGGAAAATTACATTGTCCATTAGATGTGTGCGGGCCGCTTTTTGAGGAAGAACTAGAATTTTGGGGGATAGACGATCAGCAAGTTGAATCATGTTGTTGGTTGACATATCGCCAACATAGAGACGCTCAAGCAACGTTAGCTGCGTTTGAAGGAGTTGAATTTCAAAACGAGTTCGATGACGACGAAGAACCCGATCTTGGAAGGTATGGATTCAACTTCTCTGCCGAATCTGAGCCGGATAAAACATGGTACGAGAAGTACCAGCCGAGAATATGGACACTGATGGAAGAACCACACTCTTCCATGCTCGCCAAAGTAAGTATTTTTCGGTTATTTAATATTTGATTCGGTTTTTGATATAATGCTGTTGAAAAAACATCGAAATCAATGGAATGAAACGCGCTAACTTATCGCCAAACCACAAGTTGCTCAATCTTGGCTGTTCTTTTCACCAAACACGTTTCCTTCATCGGAAAGTGTTAGCATCTTATTAAGAAAACGAGACGATTTCGTTAACAGTATTTTCTAGTGTGATTTAGAGGCCAAATAGGTTTAAAAAAATAAGGAATAAAATTGCAAGGTCGGGAGACGGAGCGTTCAAGTTGAGCGATTTGTGGCGGTGAGGCAATACAAAAAAAACAAGAAACTTTCATGTCATAATACCAGTCGTAAATATTTAATATACGGTCCTTGGAGTAGTGTTTCGGGAAGATCTATCAGGGTTGAAATGATAGGGGAGTTAGATAAATTAGACCAAACATGAATGAATTTCTCGGCCGCCGAAAAGTCTTAAAATGTCTAAAGGTGGTGTTGGTTGATTTGATAAATCGCACGTACTTTTTAAGGTACGCCATATCGTCAAACATCGCTCGACGAGTTGTTGTTTAGAGTATTCTCAGTAGTTTTCTGTGTTGTCCCCGAGAATATCCACAGCGGATCTTTTTATTATGTGAAGATAAAGAAAGAATGACAATAAACGATTCACTAGTAGGCTAGTAGGTACAGCCAGCAACACACGGCACGGAATGATGCTGGTTCTCGACTAATTGACTCGTCTAGTTTCGAAAATTTCCTCTTTTTCCCCCCATTTTATTCGTGAAAATTTTCTTTTTAAATTATAACTCTAGTTTCAGTATTTAGCGTAGAAGGTAATATATGAGATATACCGACTTCTGGAAAGGAAGGCAAAAGCTGAAGATAGTGATATTGTACATTGGTGATAGTTATTTATGCAGAATGGAAGGCCATCTTTACTGTGCCTATAAATTATGTATTACGATTCTCTTAATCTCGGGGCTAAAAAGCCAACAATTAAGTAAGGTCTTTTAGTACGAGTCACTAAAACACACCTCATGTTTTAGATCAAAAGGGAATATCCAAGCCTTATAAAGCTAATCTGTTCACCTTGGAATTGATAGTCTTGTCTTTCGCTCACGATAGATGAATAATAATGACGTAACTAATGATTCAGCGCCTGCAGAAATCTTTTCAAAATATCATTTATTTATCACAATTTGTTCACACAAAGTTAGTTTCAAAGAACTGAGTATTTTAGCCCCGAACGTTTTAACATTCTAGAAAAAAATATTGTTGAAAATTGTGATAAAATACTGGCACACTCTCATACATATATATACGGTCATTAATTATGGTATTAAAGGAAAAGCACGTTCTTCATCAAAAGCCGCGAGAACAAGAAAAAAATAGGCTCGACACTCTCGTATTTTTTGAAAAACATAAAGATGGTTTTCCACCCACAGTATTCAGTCAATTGAGCTTTTAAACTTTAATTTTTTATGTTTATTTTTTATATAAAATTCTTTTTTTTTTTTTTTATGATAAACGCAAAAACCGCAAATTTACATACAAGTAACCATAATAATGGTTGGTCATTTCATGGCAGTTTTCTTGATTTTTTTAGGTTGAATTTCATTCGTTTGTGTGATTTTCACTCGCTCCCCGTTTCGATATTTGTTTTTTGTTATCCATCAGAACATTTAGTATTGTTTGGAACTTGCTGTTTATTATGCGTTCAGATAACAAATGTCTAATCTCCACCACTTATCTTGTTTTATCCTTTTTTATATTCACGTTTTGATGCAGGATTCCAGTCAAAAATGTTTTCAAAGCACGTATTTAAAAAAGCCAAAGATCTTCGTTATTATTGTTCATTGTAATATTTTTCTGTCTACACTTTTTAAAGGATATAAAATTTTCAAGTCAAAATGGATAGAGACATGATCTGTTATGATATTGACCCACCTATTCGGTTATGTTCCTTTACCTTGATTGGTCGTTTGAAAGTCGATACGTGTGACACTAACCATATAATTTACCATATTTTTTAACACCTTAGATGCGAAATCGCGATTTTATGGAATCGTTAATGTCAGATTAGGTACATTTTTGCTCTTACAAATGCAATGGATTTCTTTGGAAATAATGTTGTTTTTAGTTATCTTTAGCGTGAAAGCATTTAACCCGTGAAATAAAAAATATACTAGTCAACGTGTAATAGTCAAATAGACACAAAAGAAAACAATGGAATTAGGGTGTACTAATATGTATTAGTCTAATATCTATTTCACGTGAAGTCATTAATTCACTTTACTAAAAAAAGTCTTTGTATTCTTGGATGGCGTTGCAGGATGTATTGTATTCTTGGATGGTGTTGTAGGATGTATTGTATTCTTGGATGGTGTTGTAGGATGTATTGTATTCTTGGATGGTGTTGTAGGATGTATTGTATTCTTGGATGGTGTTGCAGGATATATTGTATTCTTGGATGGTGTTGCAGGACGTATTGTATTCTTGGATGGTGTTGCAGGATGTATTGCATCACCACAACCAACAACAATATCTAGACACACTAGTTGTACAATGGCTTTGCCAAGCATAAGCACACGAGCCTTTAGTTGTGTTTACACTAGAAAATACAAGAGATAGGGATATCCCATTGTGTGTCATGATATAGAATTATATGGGAAGAAAGAGTAGAATACTAACTAATATGTAACTTGTGGCTCTCCTGCGCTCTGATTGGCTGTATTTCTAAGGTATATAATAGATATATTACTTGTTATTTATTCGCAGGTCATCGCCTACACATCGTTAACTTTGATAATCTTGTCTGTTGTCACCTTCTGTCTGGAATCAATGGAACCCTTTAAGGAAGAACGAAACGTCAACATCTTATTCATCTTGGAAGGAGTGTGCGTAGCATGGTTTACCGTAGAACTCTTTGTGCGATTCATTTTTTGTCCTCACAAATGTGACTTTTTTAAGAAGGTTATGAACTGGATCGACTTTATCGCTATCCTTCCGTTCTATATTAGTGTTGGATATCGCAAGAATGAAAATTTTGAAGTTCTGATGATTGTAAGATTGATCAGAATTTTCAGGATCTTCAAGCTATCCCGGCATTCCTCAGGCCTCCAGATACTTGGACATACACTGAAAGCGAGCATCCGTGAACTATTGTTGCTCATTTTTATCCTAATAATGGGCGTCGTTCTTTTTGCAAGTATAGTTTTTTACTGCGAGAAGGACGAACCAGACACTAAGTTTACAGACATTCCTTCCTCATTTTGGTGGGCGGTCGTTACTATGACAACGGTAGGCTATGGAGACATGGCGCCAAAGAGTCCCGCGGGAAAATTCATAGGTAGTCTATGCGCGGTCTGTGGTGTCCTGACCATTGCACTTCCGGTTCCGGTAATCGTGAATAATTTCTCACTTTACTACTCGCACGCGCAGGCTCGCTTGAAGCTGCCCAAGAAGCGAAGACGCGTGTTAGTTGCAGCTCCTAATGCGTTAAAAGCTCCCGCCTTAGTGGAGAATGGTATGAGCGGGGACTCCAAAGGAAGCGGCGACAGTGGCTGCCAAGAAAACAGAAACTGCAGCGTAGTAGTGACAGATGAAGTATCAGAATCAAGACCAAGAAGACCCGTGCGAAGAGAAAGCCATCTATTCGGCCAGACATCTCCTCCCAGTAATGGTAGTGCAAACGTTGGTAGGAATAGTATTTCTGGCACGTACGCCTATCAAAAACGACGGTCAATGAGACCTACTGTTCCTACGTTGACAGAGGTAGAATAATACAAAAGGTTAGTCCATCAATTTTCTTTATAATAAGTTAATAGACCTTTCACGAATAGTCCCTTTCACAGTTCCCAGCGCCATCTTGAAAGGTAGCCGTGCCTTCGCATGTCGAAGCTAGACGAAAGTTGAGCTTGCAATAATATAGACCTTCATTTAATACTGTGTATAATTTTCACATATCTCTATCATTCTCTATCAAGCTCACCCTAGAGTATTGTTTTTTAGTCTGTTACTGACATACTTAGCACAAATCGTCTCATTGCCTTCAAAAGGGAATCGATGTACGTTAGCCTTGACTGTGTGTAGAATATTCAACGTGATAGTTGTCGAAGCAGCACCCTTTATCCCTTTCATCAGGGTCAGATCCTCTTTACCTTGGGCATAATGTTCATGTCATTCTCTTGAGAACAGGATTTTTTGGTTTAAGTTGTATCTATATTCATCTGTCTTCTCATGCGCAACCATTAAACAAAAAATGATACTCTAGGGAATGACACGTGGTCTGAAATGGAAAAAATATTTCGCGCGAGCCGAGGAGGTCGATTACGAACAAATCTTTTTCGAAAACGTATCTCATGTATGGTTAACCATCTTGATCATGTTCTTGCAGGGAGCACAGAAAAATATCAAGAAAATCAACGTGAAGCAGGTTGGACTGAAGTAGCGTACACCATCCTATCCAAAGAACAGTAAAGACAAGCTAGGCCGTAAGGTTGGTCTGTAAAACACAACAGCTGCTGAAAAAAACGAATGAAAGAAACTGTGAAAGAGGTGATAAGACAGTCTTCAACTGGCTGGGTGATCCGACACAAAATGAACCAATCAGAACAAAGAACATAGTCTTTGTAATTTTGAATTCAATAAGGTCAAGGAATGATGAATGACGTCATGACCAAGGAATCTTGAATGACGTTGTGTTCAACTTCAAAAGTATGTATATGACGTCATAAAGCATTTGAACTCAGAAAGGAGTAAGCACAAAGAAATTCAATGTAAAAAGCAGGTTTGACTGCAACATATTCAACTCGTAAAAATTGTTTGAGACAATTTATCAGTGACGTCATCGATTCACTGATGACGTTAAATGACGTTTATATTAAATGACGTCACAATTTCTGACATTAATATGCAAGAACATAAAATGTAACGTGGTTATGACGTAATCAACACCACGTGACGTTAATAAACCAATTATAAGCCATGAATAATTATACAGTAGTTTTTCTAGAGTATATAAGCAATCCGTCATCGTGTTCTTAATAAATTAAGGACTTTAATTCCAAATCCAATAATCCAGATATATTCATGCTAGTAGAATTATTGCACTGTATAAAATGTTCAATATTTTGAGTACAGACAAGTTACACGTAGACATTGTAAATAACATTATATGATTGATTTGAGGAAGCAAATCTCGTTCCAAGAGCTCCTCGGTTTCATTCCTGGAAAGCGTGGAGGTCTGGGTACGAGATTGGTTGGAAGCCGTGTTGAAAAATAATCGAACATTCGTGGCTATATAGGGTTCTTGAGCACGCGATTTAAATGTTTTGGTAGAGTTTCACAAAACTGGGCGTAACCAAGCCTTTGCATGAAAACTATTGATGTCATGTGATGGAAAAGCTTGACTGCATTGGAAATGTCTGCTGATTTCCACGTGAATGTCACGTGACTGCTAGAGATTTTTACCTTCATTTTCAGTTCTCCATCCGAATTAATTTTAAAAATTAGGCTTTTAAGACACTTTCTAGTGAGTTTTGTTTTCCTTGATATCTCGCTCCAACCTTGGATTTTTTTCACTATGGCTTCCATATCTCCAGAAAATCCTCATTTATCCAACTTGAAATGCTCATAAAATGGTACTTCAAGACAGAACAGCTAATTTATACTGTTGTTCCATTCATATAAGTACTCCCGTCACCATGTCTTCTCAGAGAAGTTCTGGAAGAAGACCTGATGCACATAAATGAAATTTAAAGAAATCAATTATGATCGCGTAAATGATTAATATCATGAACCAGTCTTGCTCTTTTTCAGAGAAAGAGAAAGCTGAGGTACAAAAAGAAAAGTACTAATGATAAATAAATAAATAATTGATGATTATAGCGTGCAGTATGTTGCTATCGGTTGTTAATTTCTGCTGTGATTATTAAACGCAAGTATGAATTACAGGTTGCGCAATTATTAATAGATATCAATGATTAATCGATTATTGCTAGGGCCCAAGTCAATATGAAAAACTAATATTATAATCCAATTATAATAGATACTTTGATCTTCAATTGATAGATAGATTAGTAATGAATATCTGATATTATCAATATATTATTAATCTATTAGTGTATATAGACGTATCATCATAATGTAAGATATTTTCATATAAAATAGAAAATAACCGGATGTGGCTTTCCACTGTCTGTCTGTCTGACTGTCCGTCTGACTGTCTGTCTGTCTGTCCGTTGATCGGCTGACTGGAATTTGTACATTGGCCCCAACGAAATGCTGTAGTGAAATATTAAAATCATGACCATAACTACATGACTTTTTTATTCTAGTTGATATTCCCTGGGGAAGGTTTTCTGTTGTCTTTTCTTCGAGGAAAGAACGCAATACGCATGTTCAAAGAGACAGTGTAAATATGGCGGGCGTGTAGCTACAATAAAATGTGTGACTCAGGCCCTGCCACACTATGCCGGATAAATTTGAGTCCGAATTTTTATTTATTCGGTTAGGCCTACCGTCCACACTAGTCCGGGCGAATCCGGAACAATTCTTCATCGAAAACGAATTTTTTCGAATACGGTCTCCAGAGTGGAACAATTTGAAAATGTCGGCTAGCCGTATTAGCGTGGACGGAGAACATTTCGTAACCAAAAATTTTCGAATACGAAGACGTCATGATTGTCATGGGAACATGGCGGGAACGCTAAAAGTTATGATTCTTCAAAATCATTTATCTACAATAAGGCAGCACGTGAGGGTTTTTGGTCCAGGGTTCGCTCCGGTTTTCCTCCCTCCGCAAAAATAATCAAAAATTTAATCAAAATTTAATTCGATCATGGAACAAGTGTCACAGGTTTTTTAACCACTGCCTATTAAGTGCTACCCTCGTAAAACAAGGATGATGACGACAGACAATTCTGTAATCAGTTCAGTTTATTCACTCACCCAATATACTAATTTACATGGAATAGATACAATATAATGTACTGGTATGAGAAATGCTTTAACATATCAAGGCATTCTAAACGGATTCCTTGCCATCGCGTTATTCTTTATATCAGTGATCTCTTTCATAGTAGTTAAGAAGTGGCTCACCAGTAATAGTATTAATAGTATTTTAATATTTAATAGTATTAGATATATCAATCAATTTTTCTGCTTTCTACTTTTCGCCCAATATATATTTCATATTATTTCATAGTATTATTCTTTATATGAGGTTTTTGTATCGTGAGGCGCAATGAGACCTTTTTATTATTATTCCGCTTTGTCCTTTAGTTTAACCTTTGTTCCTTGTGAACACTTTTTGAAGTGACGATAAATGTTCATGTAAAAACAGAATAGCAAACAGACAATACTTATTTATTACCATTTGTGACTTCATTTTGAAGTTTTCATGACAACGCTTCAAAACTGACCCATTGATATGCGTGTTTGTTGTATTTTTCAAAAAGTGTTTAAATAGACCTAGTGCGTAGTCGATTCTTTAAATTGGTCGGGATGGCCTGGTGTCTAGAACTCATCGTGTAGCGTCTGCCCAAACTGCGTGGCGTAACTTCCGGCGAAGAACTCGCTGCTCGTAACGAACTCCTCAGCGTCTAGCTTCCCATCCTAACAATCCAATCAAAAACCTCTTAGAATTGGTTGCTATAGTTACGATGGGTTACTATAGTTTCAATTGGTTGCCATAGATACAACGCGTGACGATTGGTTTCTGTCGTGATCGTAACTAAGGTTCTGTCCATTGTCATTAGTTTCTATGGTAACACTTGTCTCTATGGTTACAGTCAAGTGATTGGATAGTTTCTTACCGCGTTTAGGTCCGCATGTTCTATCAAGTGTTGTGCTTCTTCTTGTGCTTTGTTGAAGTTCTTTGGTCGTCTCCAGTCCTCCACTTCTTTCTGTAGAAACAAATCGAGCGTACTGTTCTTTACCTTTTGCAAAGATTAATGAGGCTAAATGAAGATCTTCTAATTTGAAATTGTATCGGATCCTGAAACGACCGCTTGGCTGATCTAGGTCCGGGCATAGCTAACTCACAGATTGAACCCTGAAACAGCCTCTGGGCTGATCTAGGTCCGGGCATAGCTAACTCACAGATTGAACCCTGAAACAACCTCTGGGCTGATCTAGGTCCGGGCATGGCTAACTCACAGATTGAACCCTGAAACAACCTCTGGGCTGATCTAGGTCCGGGCATAGCTAACTCACAGATTGAACCCTGAAACAACCTCTGGGCTGATCTAAGTCAGGGCATGGATAACTCACAGATTGCACCCTGAAACAACCTCTGGGCTGATCTAGGTCCGGGCATGGCTAACTCATTGATGGATTTGGAATTTAGTGTGTTTGGTTTGGTTATCAAAGTGGACCCTTGCGAGAGTTGATTCCTCAAAAGCGCTCGAAATTCATTGGTTAGATAATCATTCCTACCCTCCCCTTCCTGCATGTCACGATATGTCCTCACCAGATCGAGTTTCCCATCCTTGTTTTGGTCATGGATGTTGTTGAAGTCTTGTTTGTCCAATATGTGGAATTCAGGCATGTCTAACCACGCTTTGATGATAAAATAACGAATAATAATCAATTAATAACTAGACACATACAGAATGGCCAAACGACTGACTGACCAACTGTTAGACCGACTAACTGACCGACTGACTGACCGACTGTTAGACCGACTGACTGACCGACTGTTAGACCGACTATAAGAAGGAATTAAAGACGAACCTACCAAGATACTCTTCCATCGATAAAAATCCATCTTGATCTGCATCAGCTTCAAGCATGACTTTCTGCAACATCACAGATAAACCAACAATCGAATTAATGAATAAATGTAAGTCCAAGAAAACTAAGAGTTTGCGAATAAGAAATATCTCACCATGGCAACGTAGGGTATCATGACCTCGTGTTCCTTGGGGTGGTGAAAATATTCATATTCTTGTCTTGTGAGCCTGCTGTCCTTATCTTGGTCAGCATACTTCCATTTTCTTTTGTCATCTTGCACATATTTCTCGAGATCCTTTCTCTCCCATTTTTTGTGCAAATCTACGAAACATAAAGGAACCATTAGTAACCATGGTAACCGTTGCTATGATAACAAAAGACATAGATAACTACGTAAAATAATTAAGAAAAGGACACACTATCGTCATAATTGATTGGGCGATAGAATCACGTGATCATTTAACTATGTATATCACGTGATTTAAAACCACCTTCTTCAGGGAATCCAAACGTCCTTGTCATGTACTCGTGCCACGTGACCTGATCGTCATTATTAGTGTCCAGATCCCTGTAGATCGCATCTACATCTTCTTCTACCTCCCATTTCTTCATCTTATGTCGTACCCAGATCTCTAGCTCAGCCTCTTCCACAAAGCCATCTTTGTTGATATCAATTTTGGGAACCAGCATCCTGAAAGAACAAGACACTTTATCCATTATGAAATGTTCATTGTTCGTGTGTCTTTTTAAAGCTGCCCCAAAAACTGTTAGTCGAAATCCAAATACTCTACTTACTCAAGGCCTCTAATCTTCCGCATATTTTATCGATGCCCACTGAGAAACGACCTCTGGGCTGACCAAAGTCAAGGTACTTCTAGCTCACAGATATCGAGCGGATTTTAGCATGTTAGGTGTTGCGGAGGGAAGAAAACGGGATCGATAGCACCAACCTTGATTCCCAAAAACATTGATAGTTTTTACACGCAATCATGTGAACTCATCAATGCAGTTTACGGTATAATCAGTTGCTATAGTGATAAAGTCTGTTGACAACATCTTGTTATTATCCGAGAATCTAAAAACTTTCTCATTTTCTAAATTACTGGAACGTACTTGTGATATCTGTTGTTTCATTTTACCACACATCTGTCAAATCTTTCATCTTTATCTTTTTACATTTTTCATTTGATTCGTAACTCGAACCAGTCCGCCGGTATTGACCGGCGTGTTACCATGACGACAGGTGTGCGCCTTCAAACGTAACAGGTGGTCAGTGACCTCGTTCATCTCAACACACGTGACTTGGTTGTGTGCACAGCTTCGAGCCGATCAAACACTGGATTTGTTTACAAAACACTGAACCTATTTCGGGGCCTTAAGTAGAATCATTATTATCATTATTGAGCTATTGTTTTAAAATGTTCTTAAAATCATTTTGACTCGAATAAAAAATCACTTTTTCTCGACAAAGAAACATCAATTATTCATAAATCGAGTAGAATTTAAATTTGTATTCGGTCCTTTTTTGATATTCTATTTTTTTCTTTCCTGAAAGTATTTTTTGATAGAAAAAAACTATTTTTTAAATTTATAATATAAGGAATACTCCATAAAAATGTACCAATTACTAAAGGATAAAATGTTTACTCCATTAGCTGACCTAAATCGTTTTCTTTTTTTACTCTTTTACTTCGTTTTTCAGATTTTATTACATATGAGTAGAGTCTGTTAGGTCTTTCCCTTGATTCAAGGGTTTTCTCCAGGTTCTCCGGTTTTCCTCCCTCCGCAAAACCTAATACGCTAAATTCTGATTCAATCTGTGAGTTAGCCATGCCCTGACTTAGATCAGCCCAGAGGTTGTTTCAGGGTTTGATCTGTGAGTTAGCCGTGACCTGAATTAGATCAGCCCAGAGGTTGTTTCAGGGTTCTATCTGTAGGATAGCCATGCCCTGACTTAGACCGGCCCAGAGGTTGAATTGTTCTTCAGAGTTATCGATACCTTTTTAAACTATTATTAAGGATTTAATGATATCTTTTTGTTCAGTGATATATACCTCAGTCTTCTCTTAGATTCCTCTGGTGTGAGTGTCTCAAACTCCTTCGCCATCTCATCTCCTAAAAACGCTACCCTATCGTCATGCAAGTTGTGCTTTTTCCCGCCAACAAATTCATGCTCTGAGCTTCCTCTACAAGAACAAACCAGAGATACACACAACAAGACGACAAACGTTCTCTCGTAGGACATCTTCGTTAGTCTGCTTCCGACCTTCTTATACGTATCAATGATTTTAAAACGTCTAATTCATTATTAAGATTCCAAGTTTATCTGAATGTAACGATAACTGTGGACACAGCTGGAGACTGTGTGTGGGCAGGACAGTGGAACACGTTCATTACGCATGCGTATTAGCAACATGGTTTTATGACGTGTCTCGGAGATTCAATGATTACGTAATTTGTATGAAGTACTATCTTTATTTTCCCCGAACATTTTTATGATGCCTTCTTTATGTCAACAAGGTCTTTAAAAAAATGAGAAAATAGGACACTTATTTTTCTTATTTCTCCATAGTTGGCGTGTAAATATTTTTTTTTTAAAAAAAAGCATCCCACATGGAAAGGAATGACAATGAGAGCTAACTCATTATGCGATACAGGCGACATCTTGGGTATGCTGGTCATAGCAAGGGGTTAATCATCTTTTGCAAGTAAGCTCACGATTGCCGATAGTTGGTGAAGTTTTTCTTTACAAGTCGGTGTAGAAATTCAAGTCCAAGATCTGAGATTCACAGTTCAAGATTCAAGGCTCAAGATTATCAAGACTCAAGAATCAAGATTTCTGAAGTCAAGAGCTGGAGTTGTATCCTCCTCCCCCTGTTGGATTATTCCCTAGGTTTGTCCTACTTCGACAACCTAGGAATATTTCCTTCAAGGGCACTGATTATTAATATTTTTGGTATATTATTTTTTGGTCAAATATGTTCTCTGTACATAGGTCAAATACATTAGAATTAGGGCTTCCACGTCAATTACAGAAGCTTAGACAGCCGTTCACTAGGGATGAAATTATTGCGGCCATTGGAAAAGTTCTTGGAAACGAATTGCGTACTGCCATAAAATGTGTTCAGGTGTCTAATACAGGTTATTCTTGTAGAGTAACGTTTAAGGAGGAATCTCATAGACAAAGGGAACAGTTATTTACGAAAGGAATCTATATTAGGGGCTGTTTTTGCTTTTTCAATGGGGTTGAATCACCTCAACAAGTTGTGACGGTTTCAAACCTCCCTTGTGAGGTGGAGGATGACGACATCAAGGAATACTTTGAAAAATATGGGAGCGTAAATCAAGTGGTGAGAAATTTAGACAAATTTGGCTTTGAAACTGGAGATAGACGGCTTTTTGTGACATTAAATGAGCATATTCCTACGAGTGTTCTTTTGGACCCGTTTATTGCTCATATTAGATACCGTAGTCAGCCATTATGTTGTTTCTCATGCAACTGGTGGGGACATTCAAATACAAGATGTCCCCTAAAAGGTGTCTGCAACCGCTGTGGTGCGCAAGGTCACCATTCTTATGCTTGCTCGAAGGATCTTATTGAACCCCCTCGTTACGCTATAGATCGTCCTGAAGGACAGGACTTTCCGCAACATCCTGCTCTTTCTCTCCCAGAGGAGTCTCAAGAGTTGACAGAAAATATATCTCAGTCAGGTGTGATCACTGAAGTTGTACAGGAACCTACAGATTTGCGTTCTTCTTTGCAAAAGGATTCCTCCTCAGAAGTTATTTCTTCGCAACCGCTTTTTCCTAATCCTTCTTCTCAGGATTCTCTTCAAAATGTTGAAGTACTATCTCTGTCGTGTGATTCTAACTCTTCAATTTCCTTGGGAACATCTTTGTCCTCTCCTTCATTTAGTCATATGGTCAAACAAAACACGACGAAGGAAAAACCTGCTGAAGGGATGGACATTTGCTTTACTAATTTACGTAACCTCAAAAGATCTGTGGATCCAAAGGAGGTTATTACTCAACGTTCTAAAAAGAAACCCTAATTTTTCTTGCGTATTTATATAGTTATCTATATTTCTAATCATATATTGAAGGATTTGTATTGAAGTATGAATTGTTTACGTAATGTCATGTGTTATATGAATAATGTTACAAATAATGTTATGATTATTGAAAATGTTGAAATTGATGGTTTATTAATAAGCAGTTATTCAGAATATTGAAACTATCATAAATACTTGTTGATTTTCGTTTAAAATGAGGGCTCTCACTATAAACATAAATGGTCTGCGAGAGTATGTGAAAAGAACAACATTTATTTTTTGGCTGTCTTCCTTATCTCGCCCGCCTGATATTGTGAGCATCCAAGAAACTCACTGTATTTCACAACAAGAACTCAATAATTGGTTTGATAATTCTCCTTATCTAGCTTTTGGAGATTTCAACACAAAGCATTCTGGTGGTACTGCAATTTTGTTAAAGCGTGCCTCTCCCTTTTCTGTACTTAAACAGTACTCGGGTATCAATGGCCGCTTCACTTATTTAGATGTCCAATATGACTCTTGCAAAGTTTCTATCGTCTCCCTGTATGCTCCCAATCACAATCCTGAAAGAGATGGTTTTTTGACACAAGTAAATGATAGGCTTGATCCTACGTCTGACATTCTCCTCTTAGGGGATTTCAATACGGTTTTTACACCTATTCTGGATCGTCGATCCTTTAATTCTGTACTACCTGCTAGTTATGACAGTGTTACTGTCCTTCCCATCTTATTCCATGAAAATCGCTTGATTGACATTTGGAGGCACTGTCATCCTAGAACCCAAGAATTTACTTATATCAGTACTAATGGCATGGCTGCGTCCCGCATTGATATGATCGGACTTCCATTGCGTTTTGTTCCTCATGTTTCTGAGTGCAGTATTTTACCTTGTCCGCATTCTGATCACTCTGCTGTTTTCCTTGATTTCATATTGCCTGAAGTTCCACCCAGAGGCCCTTATTTTTGGAAACTCAATGTTAGTATTTTGGATAATGATGCATACGTGGAGCTCGTAAGGGACTTATGGAAGTCCTGGCAACCTCAGAAAGAGTCATGTACGTCATTGCTTGTTTGGTGGGATATAGGTAAAAGAAAGATCCAACAAATTACCACTAGGTTTTGTTCCAAGTTATCTTTCAAACGACGGGCATCCAGGCATTCCTTGGAAGCTCAAGCAAGATCATTAAAAGTTCTGGTAGATGGGGGAGATCTCTCTGTTCTAAATCAATACCATAGTGTACTCAATGAATTAGAATTGTTTGATCGAGAGGCAGCCAAGGCGGCAGAAATAAGAGCTCGTACCAAATGGACT
The DNA here is from genome assembly GCF_029948245.1 of Actinia tenebrosa. Taxonomy (NCBI): domain Eukaryota; kingdom Metazoa; phylum Cnidaria; class Anthozoa; order Actiniaria; family Actiniidae; genus Actinia; species Actinia tenebrosa. The sequence continues at coordinate 12,664,904 of NW_028292583.1, forward strand.
GAAGAGGGTGAGAGATCCACTTCCTTTTTCTTCCGTATGGGAAAGAAGAATAGGGCCAACAAAATGATTGATCTTATTCTAGATAGCAATGATCAATACGTTTCTGATCCTGAGAATTTGAGGCAGGCTTGGTTCTCTTTTTACAAGAGTTTATTCACTTTACAAGAAACTGATGAAACCATTGCAGATGATTTTATTTCTAACTTGGAACGTAGAATTCCTTTAGAAGTGAAAGATGTGTGTGAGGGTCCTTTGACCATGAAGGAATGTCTTGAGGCTCTTGAGGGGATGCCGTCAGGTAAAACGCCTGGTTTTGATGGTCTTCCCAAATAATTTTATCTAAAGTTTTGGGATCTCATTGGAAAGGACCTGGTAGCTGTACTTAATTATGCCTTTAGGTGTGGTGTACTATCAGTTTCTCAGAGGAGAGGGATTATAACGCTCTCATATAAAAAGGGAGATAGATTTTTGATGAAAAACTGGCGTCCCATCTCCCTATTATGTACAGACTACAAGATAGCTTCAATCGCGGGCCGTCTACGAAAAGTGATCGCTTATGTTGTATCTCCTGACCAGACCTGTTCGGTACCTGGCAGATTTATTGGTGAAAACATCAGGCTTCTTCAAGATGCTGTTACATATGGCAAAATAACTAATTCACCTCTGGCCTTATTGTCTTTGGATCAGGAAAAAGCTTTTGACAGGGTGGAATGGTCCTACATGCTCAGAGTCCTTGAAGGCATGGGGTCTGGACCTTCCTTTTGCTCGTGGGTACGCTTGTTCTATACTGGACCTCAGTCTTCGGTATTGGTAAATGGCTTCTTTACACCTTTTATAAATTTATCGAGGGGTGTAAGACAAGGCTGTCCACTGTCAGCGCCCCTTTACGTACTGATTGCCGAATCTTTAGCGTGTCGTATCCGTGCGTCAATCTATTTAAGAGGTTTGGTTCTTCCGCACCCTGATTATGAACCAGCACTTATTTCCCAATACGCTGATGACACGACCCTGTTATGTACGGATGACGATGAAATATCCACTGTCTTCTCCATCTATGAGGAATATGAAAAGGCATCTGGGGCTAAGATTAATAAAGAGAAATCTAAAGGGCTTTGGGCAGGCTCTTGGAGAGGTCGTAGTGATCCTCCCATTGACTTGCAGTGGTCTTCAGACAGTATTCCTTGTCTTGGCACATGTTTAGGAAATGATGATGTCTCTCATCCAAATTGGGATGGTCGCTTAAACAAACTTTCTAGTGTACTAGATTCTTGGAAACATCGTAATCTTTCCTATTCTGGTAAGGCTCTTGTCCTGAATGCACTTGGCATGGCAGGTCTATTGTTTTGTGCCTCAGTACTAGCCATGCCAAACTGGGTCTTGGCGCAAGCTTCCAAGTGTACTTTGGATTTTTTTTGGTCGGGGAAAAAGCATTTGGTGTCACAAAACGTCCTTTTCCAATCCACCACTCAAGGTGGGTTTGGTTTAATTGATATACAATCAAAGGTGCGCGCACTTCATTGTCAGTGGATAAAGCGGTGGGCCCTGTCCCCATCGAAATGGTGTGCTTTCTTCTCCTTTTTTGTGGAGAAAGTATTTGGTGATGATTTACGTTCTGTTCTTTCATATCCTGCATATTATCCTTCTTATTTACTACCGGATTTTTATGCCTCACTTTTAGATGCTTGGGCATACGTCGGTGGCCATTTCTCAGTTCAATTGAAAACTTTTGCTATTCTGCGGTCCTCTGATGGTAGTGCATTGTCTATCTCATCTCTTACTACAAAATCTGTTTATTCAAATATCATTGAAAGGAATGTTATGCTTCCTAATTGCGTTCTGAAATTTCGCCCAATCTTTGGCGAGCTCTATTGGACAGACACATGGTCACAAGTGAACATTATGCCTTTGGATCGTCAAGTTCGTGATCTATCGTGGAAGATTTGCCATGGAGTGCTCTATACCTGTGATCGACTTGTCAAGTTTGGTATGAACATTGCTGATCCTTCATGCTTTTGTGGACATCCTTTGGAAACTCCAGTTCATTTATTCTTTGAATGTAACCTCATGCAAGAACTGTTACTATGGGCTCAGACCTTATTTCTGCGTGTTACTCCCTTGTCGCCATCCCTTCAATCTCGTCATATGCTATTTGGATATGACAATCATGAACGGCAGATTATTCCACCTGTTTTTTCCTATTTTCTTAATCTGTTGAAGTACTTTGTGTGGTTGGCTAGGAATAAGTATTGCTTTGAAGGTACTCTCCCTGTTGCCTCTGTGGTTAAAGCAAAGGTTGTGAAACGACTTAATATCCATCTGCTCTGTTACTCTAAACGTTCGGTTAGTCGAAAATCAAGGCGTTTTTTCAACAGATCCTGGAATGTTTTGGGAAAGTTTTCTCCGGATATTACTGTTATAACCTGGTCAGCCTAAAAATAGTTTTCTTTGTCTTCTTTTCACTTGTACTTGTGTAACGTTTATGCAAGGGAAAACGTTGTGTTCGCTTGAATATACCTATGAAGTGTTTTGATGAGTATAATCCTAGGTAGACCAGGATGATACTCTATATGTAAATGATGTTTTGATTATCTTTTTGTATTAGTGTTTATTGTAGTAATCTGTAGTGTGTAGGTCTACATGGGGGGCGGGGCTCATTACCCCGGCGTGTCTCTGGCGTCCATGTAGGACCCCCCCTTGCTAAAGACCACCATGCTGTCCCTTTTGCACATCTTGGGACACTGGTGCGAAGCTAAAACAAAAAGGGGTTAATCATCTACGGTCTAGGGGCCGACTAACCTCTCCATTAGGCTTCGGCCGAGCCTCCTGATTAGTCTGTAAATCCAAGGATAGCGGTGTCGGGGTCGAAATCTCCGGCATAGCCGTAAATGCTTCGCGCTGCCATACTGCGCTTCAGCACTGGGTCTGGAGGTATGGTCCTTAATTTATTTAACAAGAAAAAAAAGGTTACCACTGAAAAAGAAGTTTCCCCCGACAAATGAAGTTTGAATGTTTAGAAAAAACAAGTCTGGAATATGCGCCTATGCGTCTTTCAGGCAATGTAATATCGTTCAGTAGCGCTAAGATAAGTATCACTAATGAATAGACTTTTAAAATGACGATGATCATGCTACTGCGCATGTACGTGATTATGTGCCGATATAATACCAAGAAAAAAGCCAGTGTCAAAGTTATTTTGGTATTTTTAATGATCCACAATACAAATAACTATCAAAACATGTTTAATCTCTTGGCTAAAGAATTGTTCACTATCTGTGAAAAATAAGTAGACTATAATAAACAGTTATCAATTAAAAGGAAGTCAAAAAATCCTTCTTAAACTTGTCTTGAATGCAAGGTTAACATGGAAATACTTAAGTAATGCTACAAATTCTATAGAGACAAAGTGTGATTTCTTTTGTATTTCCATGTAAGCCTCGCATACACGATACTTTTGAGAAGGGTCTATCCATACAGCATCATCTTTGCCTTGGAAACTGTCACCATGGAAACAGTAATAGTTATTTTCAGCCTCGATCTCTTGTTATGCGCATACGCAGTCAATGATAGTTTGATGGTTTCCATTTCTTGTTTTGCCTACGACAGGTTTGCATAGTGTACTTCCAGTTTTAAAGACGTTCTGAGTGCACCCGAATGGCGAAGACTCGTAGCACTCTGCTATCTTAATGCCTGTTTTCGCGTCAATCTTACGACTTTTAACGCATGGGTTTATTTCACCACTGCGACGAAATCTTGAGGCGTTATCAAGGTAAGCTCTCGGCCTCGCTTCCATGCTTGGTCGACACACACACATGCATATCAACATGCTTATTACCAAAGTGAGAACGAGTGACTGCAAAAATGAAAAAAGCAGGATTAGAAAATTGGCCATACTGTAGTATACATAGAGTTCTGTAGATGATAATGATGTAATGATGATGACCCTACAAATCCTCTGGGCTGATCTAATTATGGGCTTGGCAAACTTACAGATCGAATTGTAATTTAGCTTGTTATAAAATTTGTGGAGAGAAAGAACCTTCAAATCATCAAGCAATTATTCGAACTGTCTTGAGTGAGCGTGCCTTACCTTTGGAGGAAACATCTGTGATCTGATAAATCCTCGATGGAATGCGTTGTCCTGTGTCTGCTGAGTCCAATCGAATCCTGCTTCAAATGTTCTTTGAGTTGCATTGATGATCCATATGTTAGATTTATCGTCAGCGCCTAGCGAAATAGGAAGCGACTCTTTTCTCCAATCAGGTAACGATACGTGTCACTCAGTCAAACTGTGAACCAATCAGAATCAGCTAGTGTCAACCTGTTTACCATTAAGTTGTCGTGGAGTTTTATTCTGTAGCAGCGATCGATGTTTACAACATGTGTTTATACTTCCTTTCAGCACGAGTCACAAACATGTTCCTTTAGAAGTTTTTGTAACAATTTACATTATCTACTTGTAACGGTTGCTGTAACTCTTCTGCGACCGACGAAATTAAACAATTCCAAACCGATAGAGAAAGGGAATAAAATCAAATAATTAAACACAAAAAATCAATAAATAATAAAAAATGCATATGAATTATGGGTGGAATAAATATTAAAATTATTATTACAATTATTATAACAAAAGGAACGGTCGCGAAAAATATGAACTTTGCGGTGTATAAGAGCATAGCACAAAAATAACAAAAGGCAATACATTTGTACAATGCGACTATCGAAGACAAGAGGTGGGGCGGTACAATAAATTCAACCAATCACAATACGAAGTTAAGGTTACGGTAAGATACGGTATACGTAAGGCTATGACTATTGTTTCCCACGAAACTAAGCTCCGTTTTTCACTAGCTAGCTCCCAGTAATAACATGTGGCTTTTAAAAATAGTCTAAAAAAAGAAAAATAGAAACTTGGATTTTTATTTATAATCGTCCACTTATTCATCTTCCTTTGCGGTTTGGTTAGTTGATTCTATTTCAGTACCAGTTTCAGAAAGATTCTATTCTTAAATCTCTGAAATGTCCTTATTTAGAAAACGTTTCGGGCGTATTCTCGTAAAGTTCCGGAAATTCACTCGGAACGTTTCGAGCATTATTCGGAAGATTTCGTTTTTCCAACGGCAAGAACTTCAGCTTCTCGGGTGCTGAAACAGGAAGCAAAAAACAAATGAATGTGCGTCGATTTGGGAAGAATCTGGCTTTTAAGCATGTTCAAGAATGAATCGATTATGGAAATAAAAATATAACAAAAAGAGAGTTCAATACCGTCCACTTTCCATGACGGGTTCTATTCAAATTGTATTTGAAAAAGAGTTTTAAAAATTTACCCGTTAATAGACCAGTTGGGGGCGTTATGTTTTTTAATATTCTTAAACCACTTGTTATTTTTCTAAGAATGCATTCATTGCTTACTGTTAGCGCTTGAAAAAATGCATGAATACAAAACAGTGGAACTCAAAATAAATAATAAATAAATAAAAGATTAAAATAAGGACTTCCATTTTATTAAAAAGGTACTCCGTTTTTAATCCATGAAAATAAGTTATATTTATGATAGTAATGCTTATAATTTTGTCTCAATTCATTGAACCGACCTAAACTATCTCAAAATTAGTGCCATTAAACAGAGAGTAAAACTATATTTTTAAAATGCTTTAATTATTCTAACAAGTTAAATTATTGCGTAGATTTGCTCATTCATTCTTGCTTTTATCTGAGTGCGGGAGGGACAGAAGCAAGGGTTGGTTAATATTCGGTGCCTTGAAATATCATTTTTTAAAGTCGTAGTGACGAAGCATAGGCATTCAGCTGCGCGAAAAAAAGATGGTACTGTTTGAAACTGGTCAAAAGTGAAGTATTCTACCATCCTTAGAAAATGAATTGTGCAAGACTTTGGACATTTAATCCCGGAAGTGTAGCTCTTCCTTATCCTCAATGTCGTTCTTGAATTATCACGCACTTGTTAAAAGGTTTGAGACTTTTATTCCGTCTTAGCTCAAGGGACAGAATTAGACTTTATTCTCCTTCAGAATCTATGCGGAAGATCATACATGCAAATTCATATGATGCGGCAGCTTTACAGCGAATTTTCTTCTTGGAAAAACCGACGGTAAAGCCATAATATTAATATTTATACATGGTTGATTGTCAGCGTTTTTGGTTGCGCTTTCGATCCATGGCTCTTTTTTTCCCACGCGGTTTTCTAGTTCTAAGTTTAAACCTGTCAAATTTGAGCTTCAGTCTAAAATAAACCGGTCTTTTTCTTTTTTTCCGCATATTCAGCAAGTTTTTTTTGTGCTTTTCAGTTCAACAACGCAGTCACACCCATTTTCAAATCTCTTTATCTCATTGATCCACATGACTAAGGTTCCAGTATCCTTACAAGACAATTTGTGCCAACGTTTTCGCTTTACAATTGATTAAAATTTAGATTTATTATTCTATTTTCCACTGGATAACACAACAATATGGAGCGGAAGTATAAATATACCTCATGAATAAATGCCGTGTTTTTCTACCGTTTAAACACTTCATGGTGAAAATTGTCACACAACATATCAAAACGTTACAAAATCACGCAAGTGCGATCTTTCTATCATGATATTTAGCCACTCAACCCAAAGACTGAGATAGAGAGAGATGGAGGATCAATGAGTATTTTTCGTTCGTTGAAATTACTTTAATTCAGATTTTTGTTGGTATTTTTACATCATTAATAATATTGATAAATCATACAATAATCTGTTTATATATTGAATATGAATCTAACTTTGATTACAACGACCCACAACGTCACACCACAACTTGATTTTATTTTCTAAGATTACAGAATAAGTGAATTTAATATAAAAGGGTATAGTTTGTTAGTTTTCGGTGCACAAATCTGCGGCTTTTTAAAACGCAAGGCACTAGAGTTCATGTAATTATGACACAGTTGTGTCCAAAGAGACGGTACATTGTGTTACAATTATACATTTGCTTCAAGTCTTGATGACAAAATTTCGCTTTAGAACTGAAGCTTTCAGACCGAAATGATTTGCGATTAGAGCGGAAATGAATCAAAACAACAAGGTACGCCGTGTATCAAACAGAATGCTTCAAGCAAACGACTACTGGAAAAGGAATTCTGCTGCTTTGGAGATCTTCCAGTAAAGCGCAAAAAAATCTATATTACGCATTTCCCATATATTTAACAAAATATATTTCAGCTCTACTTGACATCTTGATATAGCTTTTTGTACTGTACATTTCCAATGCCCAATACCTCCAAATAGTCTCTAATAGCTAGTAGTTATTTGTGCAATCGCCTTTCCATTAAATCTCACGAGGTAATAAGTTATGTACATTGTTTTCGTTGCAATTCGTTACCAAATATTTTCGGTCAAAGGGTTACGTTTGTGACGTTTGCATGTATACCATATGCAACCGAATTAAAATTTCCTTGATCACCGCGAGTTTTGGTTTATTTTTAAGCTCTTTAATTTTCAAAACGTTAGCGATCGATACTATTTAGATTTCATTAAGACTGTTTTCGCGATTGTGTGATCATCCAGATGATATTAGGGAAAACCCCAAGCAAGTAGAATGACTTTTGACTCGTGTGCGCTGCATCAACTTCCTCTTAGCGCGCTACATGTCATTGCTATCGACGTAAGTAACACGGAACAGGACAGGTCGATATGCGGAATTAGTCCGCGCCTATTGGTTGTTGGCTGGCTGGAATTGCAGTCCCCTCCATGGATATATAGTATTGCATACTGTTACTTCATCACAAGGACTCGTCTTTTTCAACTGGTACTAAAAATAGCGCGTTAGGTAATTCTGTAAATAGACAAATACATGTGTAAGAGGACCAGTGGAGGAAATTACGTATTGTAAAGTGTGTGCCGAAAATGGTTATAAAGCAGTCTTGATATTCCACTATGAAAGCATCACGAAGTAAGCAAGGCAAAGCGAAACACCTTACTTGGCCGCAGTACTTAAGACTCAATACAAGAGATCTAAGACAGAACAAGATATTTTAAAATGAATTTTTTCTATAAGGTAAGCCCATATTTACTTTTGATTCTAAATTACTTATTCTTTTTTTATTCCGAAGTTTCGTTTTTCGACAGATTTTCGGAAAATATCTTTCTTTTTTTCTATTCTTAAAGCCTCGTTTTCTCTTTCGGTTCTTTTCACTTGTTCTTTTTATGCAATTGTCATACATTGGATAGAATATGTCAACAATTGCATGTAAGTAGATCTTTTTCATTTATTGACTCTCCTGTCAGGTTGATTGGACTAGCGGCTCATCAGCCCTTGATCAGAAATCGGGAATAGTATCTTTTTGAAAATATAATCGAAGAGGAAAAACTAGTTTAAAGAAAAGAACCCCAAAATAACGTATAAAAAAAGAATACAATTCTGACTCACAACACATTTAAAGTTAAACAGAAAAAAAATGTTTCTAGAAATTGAAGCTTTTTATATGCCTGAAATTTCAGTTTTTAAAACAAAGCGCTTCAGATTCTTCCTGACAAGCCCAGTTACATTGAATGATTTTTACGCTTTGTTTATGAGATATGTAGGTGTAAAAGCTGCAGCCAAGCCAAACCACTGGCGATCTAATTTCCTTTCTTTTGAATAGTTCTTCCAAGTTTTCTATGCCTTTGATTCTTTTATTACAAAGAAGATTTCGTGTGACGTCACACGGTGACAACAATAGCTACATCCGTCTGTCAATCTCGAAGCAAATACGCCGACATTCTAACGGACATGTACAGGACTTATCATTATCACGTGATTATCATTATTATTATAAGATAATGATTATATTATTTTCTTTTTTTTTTTTCAGTCACTCGTGCTCACTTTGGTAATAAGCATATTGATATGCATGTGTGTGTGTCGACCAAGCATGGAAGCGAGGCCGAGAGGTAACCATGGAAAAGGCCAAACACAACAAGGAATGAATAATGTGAAAGATTTGATCGTGAAATATGTGTTGGAAGAAGTGGAAAAAGAAGTGCAGCAAGAAATATTACCAACAACAGCGGCAACAATAAGAGCAACAACACCAGCAGCAGTAACACCAGCAACATCAGCATCAGGAACAAGGTCATCGCTTTCTAACGCCTCAAGATTTCGTCGCAGCGGTGACACAAGCCCGTGCGTTAAAAGTCGAAAGATCGACCTGGAATTAGGCATTACGGTAGTAGAATGCTACGGGTCTTCACCATTCGGGTGCACTCAGAACGTCTATAAAAACGGAAGTACACTATGTAAACCTGTTGTTAAATCATTCAAGCTCAAAAAAAATGTTATTATCGACTGCACATGCTCGTAAAGTACATTCCATCTCATGGCATTAATCGAGGCTAACGTATGATATCTAGGCATTATTCTTTCTAGATGTATTTAATTCGTATTTTTAAAACTTTCAAGACATTTCCAACACTAAGATATTATATTTATATATAAAACAAAAAAATATTTATTATAAAGGTATCAAAAATTATCAGAAAAAATATTGTCCAAAAATTCTCAAATTAAATTATTAAATTATTTAAGAAATATCAATTAGGACAGATGTTATTATAATAATTATCCAAACATAATATATATATATATGTTTAGTAGAGACTTTGTCTCATTTATATGTTGGACTCATGTTAGTCTTATACTTTTATTTTATCATCAATACATTAATAATATCCTCCATGTAATTAGAATATAGTAAAGAAACGAATATTAATAATAAATTATGAATATATTAATTTTGTTTCTAGAGTGTTCATTATGATTTTTTTTTTAATTTTAGATATTTGGTGGGGGGGGGGGGGGGGGGCTTGAGAAGCTGGCTACCACCCATCCCATCCCATCTCATCTTATCATATCGTATACCATTTTATCCTGTCCATTCCACTCCACTCCATCCCATCCTATCCCATCTCTTTCCATTCCATCTCATCGCATCCCATCCATCCCTTTTTCCTTTTGGACAGTCGACTAGTCAGTAAAAGGTACCATAAAGAGAAAGTTAAACGTGACTTTCGGGTACAGCTATTTTGCTTTGATGAAATTGCTCCTTAAAAAGTATCCACTGTCTATCTGTCTTTGCATTTTTCTCTAGTTTCTTTTTTCCGTTTCCCTGTCCTTATAAAGTCTGTCTGTCTGTCTGTCTGTCTGTCTGTCTGTCTGCCCGTCTGTCTGTCTGTCTGTCTGTCCACCCTTTATCTGTTGATCATCCTAATTTATTCAACTTTGTCCAAAAATAGCCTATTAACGAATTACCATAACTTACAGAGGCTTGGAGGAGAAGTAGATAAGCGGTATAAGTAAAGCTCAAACATCAACTTAACTATGTAATTAACGACTTCCTAAAACTTCCGAAATAATTGCACCATAAGCTGCAAACAGCTTACTTCCGGTTGAACGACGCAAAAATGATGTCATTTCCGGTTCTTATTAAAAACCGCTGACAAAGGCGGGCTCGCGTATAAACCATTTCCTTTCATTTTTAAACCGAAATTAGAAAATAATTTGACACTGAAATAAATGTTAAAAATAGAGAATATTCATTCTTTTTGTGTTTGTTTTAAAAAACATAGAAAATCAAAAAGCATTTTTCTTCGAATTTCCCTTTCATCAACAAAATGTTCGGTTTTTCCAAGACAAAGAATGCGATACACGATGATATCATTTAATAATTAATCCATTTTACTTAAAGACACATAGTATCATTACTGATATTCTGCAAATTTTCCATGATTTAACAAATAGTATAACAGTAGAGTATAAATATTTGCTGATGAAAATAACTCATGAAAAGATAAATAGATATAAAAATATAAAAGTACAAATAACAGAACACGCGCGGGGTTCCTGCGGACAGAAGCCAGCTACCACAGGGATCCCAATAATCAATAAATATTTGATGAAGTTGCAGGTTTTCCAGGCTATTTAACACATTTACAGTCTTGGATGAGTATGACTTTCCCATACGAGACATAGACTGGCTGGCATTTAGTATGGAGCTTATTTGCAAGGTTATTAAAGCATCCTAGTATAGCATTTGGTCTGCACTCCACCCTGAAATGCTGGGTGTTAACGAGATTTGGTATATATGTCTTAATGCAGGGATTATTCGCCATTCTTCGATGTACATGAGAATGAAATTCTTTGCTGTCTTCTTCACTCCCCCTTGTTACTCGTTGCTGCTTATGCGCATGCGTGGTAAAGGTACCTGTCGTTGACGTCAAGTTACCACGTGACCTAGATTTTACTTGCTCGGGATTGGTTATTTTTTGTGCATGCACTGGAAGAGATACATTGGATGACCTCAAATTGCCATGGGAACGAGCCGTTGCTTGAAGGAAAACGAAAGCAGAAACTAGAGCTACTACGCATGCCTGGAATAAAAGATTAAAAAAATAAATAATAAAACTATTAATTGACCTGACTTTAAAAGACTAGATCTTTTCAAAACGGTTTAATTTACTGACGTACTACAATTACTTTAAATAACCCCTTTCTAAAATGATAATATCATTCAAATAATAACAAAACAAAACAAAACAAAAACAAAACAACAAACAAACAAAACAAAACAAAACAAATAAATTATTAGTTGAAAAAATTATTAGCGACATATATTTTGAGGTGTGGTATTTTTAGGATTATAATATGAACTTGAAAAATGAGTTTGAAAAAATTGCATTTTTGTGTGTTTGCAATACGAGCGGTTATAACATTGGTAACAAATCTACATACCTTTATAATATGCTTTCCCATTATATTCTTTTTGTATTCTGTCTCAGTGCAGGTCAACTTTAATTTGATGTTAAGCACAGTACTTCTCTAATAGTTCTCGTGGATTGTCGATAATAAATGAAATGTAAATCTGTTTATATACTTTTTATCCCTTGTTCTTTTAGGTGGAAACCCACCGCACCTTTTTAACGTAATACTCATTTTGCCCGGGTATATTTTTGAAAATTGCCTCTCCCAACAAACGAATCAACGCTATAACCCGTCGCTAACGGAAAAGGTTTCAACGATTTATTTTCAGATCCGAGCGAATGCTGTTATTTACAGCGCGATGGTTGTTAAGATACGAAAGCGTATCGATTACGGTTGAAGGAGCGGGGGTAGAGTTACGAATAGATATCGATTTACTTTTAAGCGGAACCTTTTGAACGCGATTCCAGTTCGATATCTGGTGTAGGGTTACTAATAGATATCGGATATATTTATTGTACTGATCCTTTTGAACTTTTTTTTGAACTTTAGGATATAAAACTATTCGCTTTCTCTTTAGATAAACGGCGTAATAGTGACGAATTTAAGGATAATATTGGAAAGGACTACACCCATTCCATCCATTAATCCATTCATTCGTTCATTATAATCCATTCATTCAATAGTAAATATTTTTCACATAATCTATCTATCTTTTGCATATTTATATTCTGTGCGTGAAAGTAAGTCTGTAAGTCACTAATCCTCAACGCTTCAATCTTTGTTTAGCGATTGACGTAGTACATGACGCATTTGCTCCTATACTTTGCCTCATGCGCGAATATATTAAAATATCATTCTGTTTATCCAATATTTTTAGAAGAACTGGAAAACTTCCGCTTCCAATTCGTTCAAAACAACTTGTTGTAACAAACGAATGATATATTCAGCAAATCTAAGTGTATGTTTTTGTTTTCTTTGCCAATACGTTTGAGGGACAAAACTTTTGTCATTTTTGAAGAGTGTTGAACGGAAAAAAGTTTTTGTCGTTTTAGTTGTGTTGAAAATAAAATCTATCATGTTGCGCGAGAAAGCTGTTCAAAGTTACTTTAAGAATTTTGTTCGTGCAAACTGTCTTTCGGGCAAGCAAAGCCATTTTGGATTTGATTGACAGTTAGTTACTTGTTTCTAGTCGAAAGTCATGCGTGAAATATGAGTAGGTTATCAAGATGAATGAGACATCAGTAACGGTGAGCCGTTACAGCCGTTGTATTACCGACTCTACATCGCTCCCTCCTGTAAGCAACAGGCAAGGGAAAAACTTTGCTGATTTAGAACTTTGCATCACCTTGAAGAAACGGCTACGAAAATACGACAAGAACTAACGGATATAAGAACAGCCAGATCATGGATGCCTTCACATTCTACTTCAAACTCTACCAAGAGAAAAGCAAGCGCTAAAAACAAGAAAAGAAAAAAGAACTTCAACAAGAAAAACGACATAACATGGGTATCGAGAAGGTCAATCTGGTAAGCGTTGCTAAAGTCAACTCAGTGTTTTTCTTTTTTGTTTAACTTGAACTCGGTCGATTTTACTTTTACAAAACAATGTTTTATAAACATAGAATGAAGCCATTAGACATGTATAAATAGCTTATATAACATGGATTGTTATCAAAGCGTAAGTGTTTAGCTTTGATTTATATGAGGCACTAATTCGCACATTACGTGCGGTAGTTCCGCATTCCTTTTCGCTCATTTTAATCTTTCTCGGCTTTGTTTCAAAAAAGAAATATAATCTAAAAATAAAAAAATAAATAAAAAAAAAAAGGGTTAATCTAAAGAGTTTGAATGGGATTGTACGTGTTTTTATTTTGATTTATACGCGAAAAAGGTTTATAAATAAATTTTTCCCGCGTAAAGTAATGCAGTTGTTTAAGACACTGCGTTTGGTTCGTGCGAGCAACACATCCTTCGATTCGTTTTTCTTCATTTTTATTTTTCTTTCCATCTTTCTTTTGTATTCTTTTTCTAATACGGTAGTAACTATCAAGAGCAATCGTCTTTCTGAAAAAATGTTGCAGAAATTCCTCGCCAACAGCAGCTCTTATTCTGGAGTTTGAAGTGAAAGGATCGAGCCGAGTTCTAACTCAAAAACTCAAACCAGCTATTTCCGGTTCCGTTTTAGCTGAAGTAACCGGCTAATTAGACGTGTTTTGAGCTAAGGTTACTAAGGCTTCTTCTAAGGTTTCCCATTTTAAAACTGAGCTATAGGATAACGATAGTGATGAGTTTAAATTACTAATCTCTTTCCCGGCTAATAGTGCCTTTTTTGTTAATTTATCTTTTCAGGCATGCGCAGTAGTTGTCTTGCTCACATGTGTTTTATTACAAGTAACCGCAGCGACCCTATGACGTCATATTGGAAAGAAACTCAACCCAATCTGTACCACAGGAAGCCCGAGAAGCCATAAATGAGTTGGATATCCATGAGCGCATCAGGAGAAGCCTGAATGCTAATCCCTGCTATAAACCAAACTCGTATACGAAATATAAAAACTACTTCACAGTGGAATGCCTCAACATTTCCTATGATGGCTGTAGTGAAAGCATCTCCAAGTATGGAACTAGGCTGTGTCGTCCTATCTACACGTCATATGGAAGTTTGACTGTAATTCAGGATTGCGCATGCGCATAGTAATTGAAAATGAGGCTCAACACGTACCCAAAGCTCCTCGGCCAACATTATTTAAAACGTTATCCGTATTTAAAATTATTTATTTATTCTTTATAATTTCACGAAGAACATGTTACGTAAATCACGTGTGTAATACATTTATATCACGTAAATATTTATATATTGTCTAGAAAGATTCAAAGAATCAGAATATGTACATCAGTGTGAAGACAATTTTGATAATTGTTACTATACAATGTACTTTTTCCTCTTTTTTCTTACATAGTAAGGATATTGTTAAACCATTATATGAAAATCTGGAATAAAATCACATCTATTCAAAACTAATTTTTAGATTCACTTAAAAATACTATGTACAACTTTTTCGGATCCGAGTTTTCTATTTGTTGAAAGCAAACTCCCCACCCTCCCCTCCCTCATATTTGGACTGTCCCCCTCCCCCTGAAAAATCAAATTTTGTCCTCCTACCCCTCCCCTCTGATTTCTGGATGTAGTATAATCCTGATAAAATATACAAACTTCTTCGAAGGCGTCTCTCTTTGCTTTAGGGTCCTGCTACCTGTGGTATAAAATGAGGCAAATGGACCATGATAACTTTGCGTGATCGCGTGACATCGTGACACGGCTGTTACCCAACTCTAAACCTTATATAGTGTAATTCCACTACCCCTTCCCCCTCCCCTTCCCCGGGCGCTACGTACTCTCTTTCCTCAAAACAATATTATATATATATATATATATATATGGGGGGGGTGTTACGTGGACGTCCTCTACTCTGCTATCATGGGTGGTACTTTTAAAATAGGCTCATCACTACTGTAGTCGCTGTAGCTATACAATGACTCTCGGCTCGTCTGAAATTCATCTGTTTCCTCGGAGCCACAAGCCCCGTCAGTCTGCAGCCCTCCATCTTCCATCGAACTGTTCCTGTGAAGACGAGGACGGGGCAGCTGTTTTGACGCGAAATGGAGCTGTTGCTGGTCTGTTTCGAGTACAGAAGCAGACGCGGCCGTGTCGAGGGAAGATCCTGCATTTCCGGACACAAAAGGTCTTCTTTTCTGTTTCTTTATGTGGAGTTTCACACTTCTTGGAGGGATGGTTAAAACCTTTTCCGCTACGGTATTGGCGCCGGGGCTCGATTGATTATCAAACCCAGCAGGCGGGTTGATATTGTTGGTGAATCCGTTGTACGGAATCTGAATCTGGTTTCCACGAACTTTCCTGTAAATCCACCAAATCAGGAAAGCAATCGTAGCCAAACCAAAACATGGAACAACGTATTTTCCCGCCTTAGACCCTTCGCTACCAATAAGCTTACTGTGCAAGTTTTCAGGTATTTTTTTAAACCACAACAGACTTGATAAAAACGTCAGGCTTGCCATAATCCCAGTCATAATCAACAGCACACAAGCGGGTATTCGTCGAGCATAGCAGTTACACCCCCAACAACAGCAATCCATCGAGCAGTGGTTTTCAGTGTTCCTTACTTCGCCAGATGGACTGCACGGAACACTAAGAGATTCCAGGCCCGATGAATCATACCTATGAAGAGGAAGTGGTTCACGTCGATTCTCTACAAGTACTGCAGGAGGCTCACAGTAAACAAACGACTCACCACTGGACTGAATATCATACTCTGGATCATAGTTGGTGCGAATGAAAGTCCTGACTTTCTTGATGATGTCTCTTCTCTTTGGTTTCATCGCTTTTACGATCTCCTCGAGATTTCGAGCCTTTTCTTGATCATCGCCAATAACATTTCGATGCTTCAAGATTCGGAAGACATCAAGGCCATTTTCGATTTCTTCCCGTTCGCTTTCAGGAATATAAGGTTCGCAGATGTGGACGAGGCTGTGTAGATTTCGTGGACTCAAATCGTTGCTTATTGAGTTTAGAAGAATATTGAACGGCGGAATCACGGACATTTCTAAGCCTTTTAAACAGATTCTCCCACAAACTGAATATACTTTCGTTTTGATTTCTGATGCAATTTATATAGCATTCTTATATTTTGCCTGTCTGGGGCAACAGAGAAATATAAGACCTTTCCAGTACCTCAACAGACGCAAAAACAAACTAATTTTTAAAAAAATCATCATACTCTAAAAGACCTCAAAATAATTAACAAAATATAATTCACAGTTCGTATCTTTGATTCTCATGTATTTTTAGCATCATTTTCTAGTAAAACTTTAGAAATTACGAGAAGCGAAAATATTAGTTTTTACCTCCTCCCCCCTAAGGATTACTATTAGTCTTCTGTGACTTTGATTCTTGGAATCAGGGGATTCCCCTCGTGTCTTGGACCATGTCTCATGGAAGCAAACTTCGATTCGTGTTAAGACCGCTTAAAATTGTTAGTGTAATTAAATCACAATCGTAAATTAAAAGTCGTAGCTTTGATTCTTATAGTTCTTTTAACATATATTTCCAGTTAAACTAGAAATTATGAACGAAAACCTTTGTCCTTCCCCGTTTGAAATAGTCTTGAAAATAGTCTCGTGTGACTTGAAATTATTGGAGTTAGGGGATTTCCCTTGTGACTTTGTGGTTTAACTACATTATTATCTTATGAATAGTCTTTATCGATTCGGGTTTTTTTTACTGTTTAATAGACCTTTCCCGAATTCGCTTGGATGACCACAAAACAATCGTTTGAAGTCGCGACTGAACTTGGTTCTTTTATTCATCAAGTTCAACGTCGACTTCAAACCATTGTTTCGTGATCAGTCAAGCGAATCCGGGAAAGGCCTATTGTATCGATGTTTTGTTTCATCTTGTTTAGATCCAAGCCCTTCAACATAATTCTTCATGTAAGTTTGAAAGCAGAATACAAATATTAATATAAACACCATTTTAATTGAATATAAATCGGTTATAATGGCTAATGATGATACATATGCATTCTTGATACTACAACATGTCATACAACACTCCTAAACTAAATATACAGCATACAATATCATGAATTCTTTGTAGGCCTCTTGTGATCGAGAGCCACCCTTTTGCTACTAGGGGGATAGGGATGGGTCAAAAGACAGGGATTAATGCTGGAATAAAGAGGATGGTGAGAATGGGTACATAGGTATGTCAGTAGTTTGAACTTGGTTCATTGTCGTGCGAGGGACATAATGCTGGGGGTCTATTTGAGAGGTTAAAATAGTGTGCATATGGGGCAATATTGTTGAGGAGCTGGAGATACTATTAGTGGTGACTGATGTTATTGGTGCCAACGCACTGGATGTTGTAATTTGAGGCATGGCAGTGGGTGGGACAACTGTCATGAAGGAACCTATTGGAGATGGTACAAAAACAGGGGCCAGCTGAGTATGTGGCTCCATATTCTGTTGCATTTGGGACATTACAGCAGGGACCGTTACAGTGGAGTTAACAGGGGACATGGATGTCATGATGATTGAGGCCCTGGTGAATGAGGGACCTATATTGGAGATGGCTGAGTTGAGAGGAGAAATATAGAACCCTGGGGTGGGTGTATTCAATGGGGTAAACCCTCTGTTATTGGCGAAGCTTTGATCAGAGGTGATAGAAGTAAGGATAGTTGCAATCGCAGTCTCTTCTCTTCTCATCACTTCTGCATCATTCTGACTGTTGCTATTGTTGTCACCTTCCTCTACCTCGCTTTCATGATTCACACTGTTCTCATTGCTTTCATTTGGTTGACTAGCTTCTTTTGACATCATAGCCTCGTTTTCATTCCTTGCCTCGCTTAGTTCACCCACTTCATTTTCAACCGTCGCCTCATCTTTTTGCCCCTTGGCTTTTTTCTTACTCACGCGCTTGCGTTTCGGAACTGTACCGCTGACTGGATCGTGCCACCTCTTCAAATGTTTCTTTAAGTTTCCAAGTTGAGAAAATGCTGTTTGGCATGTATCACATTTGAATGGTTTGGTGCCTGAATGAGTTCTGCAGTGCATTGCAAGACTGCTCGGGCAGGCGAAGGCTTTGCCACACAAACTACAGAAAAAATTCTTCTGTCGAGGCTTGTCTTTTGGTCTTTTGACTTTATTGTGAACGTACCTAGACGGTCAACAAAACAGATAATGTTGTGAGGGGATTAAAGGAGAGATTAGCTAACGAAGAAATCATTCAAGACAAATCTTTGGACTGAGTCGGTCGTAAAAAATCTGAGGAAACACTAAGAATGGTGCTGTCCACTATGATGGGACACCACGGGTTATTACTGCTAACACTGCGTGATGGGATACCACGGGTTATTACTGCTATCACTGCGTGATGGGATACCACGGGTTATTACTGCTATCACTGCGTGATGGGACACCACGGGTTATTACTGCTATCACTGCGTGATAGGATACCACGGGTTATTACTGCTATCACTGCGTGATAGGATACCACGGGTTATTACTGCTATCACTGCGTGATGGGATACCACGGGTTGTTACTGTTTTGGTGCTGTGCATGATGGGATACCACGGGTTATTACTTACTTGATGTGCTTGGTCAAGTTTCCTGTTTGGCTGAACCTCTTGTGACATTCAGGACACTCAAATGGCTTCTCACCGGTATGTGTCCTGGCGTGGGACCTCAGGTCAGAAGGTCCTGGGAATACGCGCTCACAAATCTCGCATTGGTACTTTTTAGACGATATCTGTCTGACTGGACTGCCTTCGATCTTTGGACATCTCCTGCACCTGATAAAAAACATGAATGAAATCGTATTCTTTGTTATTCGTCTCTTTGATCCATGAAGTAAGTTGATATGCGCGCTGTTAGGAAAGCAAGAGGTGCGCAGTTTGATCCCTGAATCAAGTGTGACGTATATAGGTTATTATAGCTCGCGTTTCGCCTTTGGGGTCTCGAATTCGATTCTTTGAGTCAGCATCACGTGACCAGAGTTTGTTAGGTCTCTCCTTTGAGACAAGGGGTTCAGTTCCCATGTTCTTCCTTCATTGTTTCTTCCCTCGACAAAACCACATAGCAATTGACTTAGATCAGCCAGAGGTTGTTTCAGAGGTTTATAATGTGATGCATTGTCTTCGCCTTCTTTCTAATCCATCAATGCCAGCCTCTAAACACCGCAAATATGCCTTTAGAATTTCTAGTTTTACCTCTTTTTTTTCACGAGGTAAACCCACCTGATATGTTTATTGAGACCTGATTTCTGTACGAATCCCTGTCCGCAAAGTTCGCATTTGAACTCCTTCTCTCCAGTATGAGTTCTAAACAACACAAGATATGGTGTTATTATAAAATACATCGAGTACATGGAGATCATGGCTTGACTCACCGGATATGTTGTGTTAGTTTGTAATGCGATTCAAACTCGTTTTCGCAGGTATCACAAATGAACGGCTTCTCAACTCCATCAGGCGTGCATTTGTGGCGTCGACGACGATGCTTATTCAAGTTGCTTCTATTGGCGAAGGTTGCACTACATCTGCAATAAAACAGAACACGACAGGAATTAAGCATTTAACGTCATTACGCTAGAAGTATCAACAACCACTCGAAAAAAGGTAGAAAAAACAACCATTTCATTTTCATAATCTCAAACCAATGAAGACACATGCTGCAAGGCTCCTTCCATTTCCTAGATCCTGCGCTCAGCTCTACCTGGTCAGCATAGTTACCTTAGTAACGACCGGAAGATATACGAAGTAGAATGCAGGCTTCAAAACAATACAATGATAAAACATTGAGAACGTTTTTTCTTTCTTTCTAGAAGTATTCTATCTCTTTCATTTACGAAGTATGAACTTTGCATAATCTGACGTCAATGGTTGACCTTAGCAACCGTAACTATGGAGACGGCATGACGTCACGGTACTTACTCATCACAATGGAATGGCCACTTCATTTGATGTACAGTAGATAAGTGGCTTGTCAGTTCTGCCTGGCAACAAAAAGAAGCCTCGCATTCCTTTACAGTGCACACATATCTTCGTACTTGGAGTTTCTTCTGGACCTCGTCACATTCTGGGTGAGTAGTGTGTTTGTGACGCCATAGATGACCTGACAAACACACAACCATGCGGTAAGTGGAGTGTTCCAACTTTAAAGAATCTCAAAGAGTTGTGCTTGTCTTCTGGTAAGCTGTAGTGCCCTGCAAATGCGTCCCCCCTCCCCCATCCCCCTCCTACATCCCCTCCCCCACCCGTAACAGCTGTGTTCGTGATTTCGAAACTCAGATTATCATCAGCATATGTAAGTTGCTTGCTTCTGCTTGGTTTCCTTGTCTTTCTTTTCTTTTTTCTTTTTTACTTTTTTTTTTTTTTTTGTGCTTCAAGGGTTTTTCTCCGCGTGTTTTACAGTTTTACTCCCTCTTCAAAATCAACTTCTAATTTGCAAATTAACTCGTCATCAAGCACTCTAGTCATGTGCCTTTGTCTGGGAGGACTGAACAATCACTCCCCGCATGGTGGTCAATGGAAATGAATTGTACTTTTTACCTCTTTGAGTGAATGTAGCCTCGCAGTACGAACATTTATGTGGTCTTTCCTTTTCATGTACGGACTGTATGTGAACTCGAAGCACGCGCGAGTTCGAATACACTTTGTTACACAGTTCACAAGTCTTGGGCTTCTCAGCAGGTGGAAGAGATCTTTCGCTTTTCTCTTCATCGTCGCTGCAATGGACGGTTTTCATGTGTCGTTTGAGGTGAGGTTTCTGGGAGAACTTCCAATGACATAATTCACATTGGTACGGACGCTCTCCGGTGTGTGAACGCATGTGGATCTAGGACATATTTAAAAGAATAATGGTCATTATCTGCCTCGTACGGAATGTTCATCAGCTGAACCACAAGTTATTGGTAGTCAGTGTTTGACCACCATTTGCAGCAGATAATGAGATTCAAAGACTTTTATCAGCTGAGTGTAACCCAGAAATTCTATCTGACTGACAGCACATGGTGGTTAGTGTTTGACCACCATTTGCAGCAGATAATGAGATTCAAAGACTTTCATTAGCTGAGTGAAACCCAGCAATTCTGTCTGACTGACAGCACATGGTAGTCAGTGTTTGACCACCATTTGCAGCAGATAATGAGATTCAAGGACTTTGATCAGCTGAGTGAAACCCAGCAACAAAAGCCGTTTCCATGGGATGCGACAAACGTACCCATAGAAAGCAGATATTTTCCAAGAGCGTTCTTCACCGTTTGTAAAAAGTTTCATGATTGGTTAAAAACAATACATAGGATTCAAATGACAATAGATTGGTCTTCCAAACAAGAGGGTCGAGTGCTGAGACATTGAAAGTCTTCTCCAGAGGGAGAAGTTGTGGGATAATGTACAATACCTCTAACGAATGAGGGCTATCAAACATCTTCTGGCATTCACTACACTCATGCTTTCTTTTTCTTGGTTCGTATCTTCTATTATCTTTAACAGGAGTGTAGCCAGGACTGTGTTTGTGAATGTGTTTACGTAGATTACTCTTTGATGAGAACTGTTTCTGGCAAAGAGTACACTTGAAGGCATCAGGGGCATGGGATTGGAGATGTTCCTTCAGGTACGACTTGGTGTACAGCTTGTGACACACGGGACAAGCCATCATGCTGTCTGGAGATGCATGCTCATTACGCATGTGTGCATACTTTTTCTTCCTTGTTGCAAAGATAATATCACACTTTGTACACCTAAAAATACAAGGAATTCATGATGTTGGAGCAGCACTTGATCAACATTGCGCTACCACTGCTTACGTTACACCATTTGATCAACATTACGCTACCACTGCTTGCGTTACGCTACCACTGCTTGCGTTACACCACTTGATCAACATTGCGCTAACACTGCTTGCGTTACACCACTTGATCAACATTGCGCTAACACTGCTTGCGTTACACCACTTGATCAACATTGCGCTAACACTGCTTGCGTTACACCACTTGATCAACATTGCGCTAACACTGCTTGCGTTACACTACTTGATCAACATTGCGCTACTACTGCTTGCGTTACACCACTTGATCAACATTGCGCTACTACTGCTTGCGTTACACCACTTGATCAATGTTTCGTTTATTGACGAAATGTTACAAGCTACGGTTTCAGAACTAATTCTCTTCGCGAGTTATATACGAGTTGGTTCGAAATCTAAAAAATGCGAAGCAAAATAAAGCGTTACTTGTGTAGAAAAATATATATAAAGTTTAAGCGATCTGACTTACCCGGTAGCTTGCTCTGAAACTCGACGAACTGAATTTAAATTAGCGTCACTTACTTATATACAAATGCGACTTAATCCGAGGCAAGCTACTCGTGCGTGCGTGCAGAAAGGAATCTATTATTAAATTCATGCTTTTCGCGCATAACGAAACACTCCCCCCCGGCCTAAATAAAGAATCTTATCTTAACCTTAATTCTTGGAAAAACACTTAATTCTAACTAAACAAGATGCATATTCAATAAATAATTCTTATCTAAAGTTCAAACTAGGTCTTTCTAGTGTCCTTCTTTTCTTCATTATTCAGTTTCTTCTACAGGAATCAGAACTACCAATTTTTGGACTGCTCTCTCTACAGTGGTGTAGTTTCTTCCTTGGTAGGTTTTCCGCGGCTCCCCTTGCTTGGGTACTTTGTACTGTACTTGCACTCGTCGAACTTTTCCATCTTGATCTGATTTAGCCTTGGATACCTTTCCAAGCTTCCAGTTTCCTCTCACCAAGTTTGAGTCTTGTATCATCACTATATCTCCAACCTTGACATCTCGTCTGGCGGTATGCCACTTCTGTCTAACGAGCAGACTTGGGAAGAAATTCTGAGTCCATTTTTTCCAAAATGCATTCACGATACTTTGAACAAATTCGAAGCGGTATCTTGGATTGGCTGTCTCTTTAAATGGTCCACTTGGAATTCTTGAGGTCGATCTTCCTAAAAGAAGGTCATTTGGACACAAGTACTTGCCATCATCTGGTTGTGTTGGGAGTCTTCCGATCGGTCTTTCATTTACCAAATTCGCAGCTTCATAACAAACTGTCTGCAACTCTGAAAATGTCATAATGTTGTTTCCAATGGCAACTGTCAATGCTTTCTTGACCGACTTTATTAGAGCTTCTGATATACCGTTATACCATGGTGCATCAGCTGGAGTAAATTTCCATTGCATTCCTTCGTGGGCTGGTGCAGGCTTTAACCTTTCTACTGGAAGTTTGCTCATCACTTGCTCCTCAGTCTTCTTTTCCAATTTCTTGCAGGTAACGCAGTGAAACTTTATTGACTTGGCCATCTTGTGAGCATTAATAATCCAAAATCGTGCTCTGACTTTGGCAACAGTAGTCGCGACGCCATAATGTCCTTGATTATGTACGTACGTTACATAAAGACGAGAAAAACGATGATCATAGGGTAGGAGAATGACTTCATTTTGATTGTAGCTCATTTGCATCCATTTATCTACTCGTCCGCCAACTGTTATCATACCATGATCCTTGTTGGTTGTAGGACAAAGGCGTTTTGAGCTCTTGTTGTTCATGTTCTGTTTCAGTTGTACTTGTGCGTTTCTTATCCAAAACAGTTCAGCTTTCTCGATCTCTTCAGAAGATAGAGGTTTTGTGGCATTCTTGAAACTAGGTTTGCTTTTTGGACTTGCGTCCTTTTGATACATAGCCAGTACTCTTGCTGTCACTCTCAGCAATCTGATGTAGGATGAGAATCGCTCGATGTTGATTCTTACTTCTAACGTATCTGATTGGATGTTTTGTGCCATCATAACAGGTTGAACTGTCTCTGGGAGAATTATGCTTGTGGGTTTCTGGGTTATTGGCCATTCACTTACTGGTAACTCCAAGAATTCTGGTCCCTTTTGCCAGGCACTGTCAACATCTAGTTCATCAGGTTTCTTGCCACGTGTTAACCAGTCTGCGATGTTCAGTTCTCCGTCAATCCAATACCAATCAGAGGGATTTGTCTTTTCTTGAATTTCACCTATGCGCGTGCCAGCGAACGTATTGAATCCGTATGATTCTTTCTGGACCATAGCTTGCACAATTTGCGAATCCACAAGATGGTAGAATTTCACAAAGTTGTATCTTGATTCTTTCTCTATGAAGACCTTTAGACGCTTGTTTAGAACTGCTCCACACAATTCAATTCTATCAATTGACATCTTCTTTACTGGGGTCAGGCGATTCTTCGACATGATTAGATTACTCTCAAACGTATTTTCTGGCATTTCCCATCTGGCGTAGGCACATGCACCATAAGCTTCTTGAGATCCATCGCTGAAAATGACTAGGGAAGGATCACCAACAGCATTACTTGGCTTGATACATCTGTTGAACGATATTTTCTCCATACCAAAAAGGTGCTTGAAGATTTGCAACCATTCACTTTGGAACATATCTGGAATAGGATCATCCCAATCAAGTTTTGGATCATTCAGCCATAGCCTTCTCATCTGCATCTTTGCTTTCACAGTAAACGGACCAGCAAGTCCCAGGGGATCATAGATCCCGTTAACTTGTGACAAAATCATTCTCTTTGTCAACGGCTCTGGAACTCTTTCAGGAATCTGCTTGACACTCAAATCGGGTTCTGTTCTTAACTTCTTCTTCTTCGGGGAGAAATTTAGACGCACTTTAAAGTAGAACTGGTCTTTGACGGGAATCCATACCACACCAAGAACTTTCTCTGAACTTGAATTTCTTTCGTCTTGTAAAAGCGGTTTATCGTCACCTTGATTAGATTCACGTGAGAACGTCCAATACTTGACTTGAAATCCTCCTTTCCTCAAGAGAGTCTCTATGTCTGTTGTTAGAGATTTAGCCTCTTCCTTGCTTTTGACGCTGTCAATGATGTCATCCATATAGGTATTGCTTGTGATGGTCTTTGCTGCTTGAGGATACTCTGTTGATGACAACTCTGCGGTTTTTCTCAAGGCTACAGTAGCTATTGTACCAGCGGGTTTGTCTCCAAACGATACTCTCTGAATAACGTAGGTGTCGGGTTCTCTATCCTTCTCCATATTTCTCCACAAGAATCGATGAGTGTTCTGATCTTTGATGCCAATCTTGACTGTGTGGTACATTTTCTTGATGTCTCCAGTAATTGCTGTTTCATTTTCTCTAAATCTGACGAGAACTCCAAGCAAATTATTAAGCAGGTCAGGTCCCTTGGCCCAATACTCATTCAAAACATGACCCATGTAGTTAGCGCTACTAACATGATGAACTCCTCCAAGTACGTGTTGGCTACGCGTCTCTTTGACTTCCTTGAGAAGTGGGTGTCTACCTCCAAGACATCGTCCAAATCTGTTTTTCAGTAACATCAAATGTTCCACCTTTTGCTCTGGTTCTGGATGAAATGCAGCATACTCGTAACCAATTAGAACATCTACAGATCCTTCAGGCCTTGCTATGTCATCTCTCTTGATATCTTTGAATAAATGTACTGCTCCTTCGACGTCGATGCTATGGATGTCCGATGTGATTCTGTCTATCCCGAATGCATCTATCTCTACCACACATCTTTGCTTGTCTATTATTAAATTTATGCTTTTCGCGCATAACGAAACAATCAACATTGCGCTAACACTGCTTGCGTTACACCACTTCATTATTGACTTTGCGTTACCATTACTTGTAACATACTAAAATAACCTCATCCTGAAGCACTTGAATGTGAGGCTATGTGGGGGCCCGCTTGCGTTAATACGCGTCAATTTTGCTTGAGTTACAGCACGTATTTCAACCATTACCTTGGTTTGTGATCTTCGTCATCTCGTTTTTCCTTCATGTGACGTGACAACTCTCTATAGCTGCTCATCTCCATATCACAAACAGAACATCTGCAACCATGACAACGAGAATGAAATCACACATACCAATCTCACTCGGCCTAATGCTCAACAAAGGAAACCTAACTAGTATACTATACACTACTTTATAGTTCAATAAGACTTACATTGATTTTCCATTACACTTGTGTGTAATTTTGCTGAGGTTGCTATCAAATGTACGACCACACCCTGAATCGCATGTGAACAACAAGCTTGTACATTTCTGTGATGTCACGTGCTCAACAGCTGCATCATGGGAAGAAAACTCTTCAGCACAGTAAGCACATTGGTACTTTTTATGAGTAGTTTCTGTGAAGTTGGATCAATTACTACAGTTATACTACAAGCATCATTTACAAGCAGATTAAATTATTATTTTGATCTACAATCGATAGAAAGGTTTTTACTAGGGAACTTGTGGGAACTGCTTTGGGTGAGGGAATTAACACAGCAAAACCAGGGGTTACCCCCATATCTAACAGCGTGAATAAACAGGGATACAGGGAATTGAACATGTACCTCAACAGTTTTAACAATTATAATAGCAACAACTTCAACAATTTTTTCTAAATTTAACATTTTTTAAATGCATAAATTTACCTGTGCCATCCACAAGACTCATCGATATTATTTCATTTACACTTGGAGTAACCTTGGTAACCTCTTTAGGCTTTTTCTTTGGAGTCGGCATCTTAGCTTGATCATCCTCTAGACTAAAATCTTTATCTGTAACATCATTGTCAAAGTCCTCTTCATCATCATCACTATTGTCATCATCATCATCATCTCTTGTTCCATCATCTGCGTCATCGTTGTTTGTACCTATACCAGCTATATCCTCTTGGGTCTCATCAGCATTTTCAACTTCCTGCTCATTTAGTGGTAATACAGTGAGCTGCCCTTCCCCTGACTGAGGCACAAACTGTACTGGTATACTTTCAACGTATGCAGGATACTTCTTGCCTGAACAATTAAAATTACAGTAATTAAAAAAATACCTAAAATGCTAAAAAGTTAAACTTGATTCTAAAAATATGTGATATTCCATAGTAATTATTAAACTAGTGATATAAATATTCCTTGTTCCTTAATTGTTCCAGAGAAAGCACTAAGTTAACATTGGCCCTTGTTTTGTGATTAAATTAGAATTTACAAGTTGATCTTTGTTGAGAAAGGAAAACCAGAGAAGCAGAAGAAGACATACCGAAGAAAATGCTTGAATCACGGTAGTGACTAGAAAGCAGTACTAATGACATTAATGATGGCAGGTCCAAAGATTATACCCATAACAACAGAGGTAAGAGATAGCACTTTATCATGTAAAATGTAATATGTGTTTTAGAAAATAACTTGACTATCATAAGTCTTGCTTTCAGATTGGTTGACATGTGCTTTATGAGCAAATTATAAGATGATTGTTGAGAAGCACTCCTCTGGGTACCATGCTTCTCAACTTCATCACAAATGGCTCATTTAGTCTTTCTTCAGTATGATTACGTATATATTATGTACACTATAAAGCTGTTTTCTGTCTATGAAATGGTGCAAGCAGTACTGCAGCTATTGTGTGTTTTACTCTAGCTTAATACATTGGGATTGGATAATTTACTAGAAGACAATGGGAGCCATTACATGTCGTAAGCCAGTACCAGCATATTTTCCACTGTAATAAAAGGCGATGTAAATTTATACATACCCCCATATGTATCATCATACAAGACCAGTAACTCTTCACCAGGATTGATATCACAAGTTGCTTCATAACAAACACCAACAGCTGACTTGTAAGCCACCATGTTCTGTGTCATCTTGCTTGATGCGCTTTGCATCCCCTGGAGCCACATACATTTTTCTTTGTCAGTATCATGAACAAAGAAGAAATAGCTCACTTCATCAACACCCTTTATCTGAAATAAAACACAACCGATCAAACAATATTAGATAATATACAGTAGTTTAAGTGATACTTTTCCTCACAAGAATTCATTATTTATTTTTGGAATTAATTCAATTTTTTTTTAAATTCAGTTTTCAATTTTTTCTAAGATCCTGAAGAAACATATTTTGTTTTCTTTACCTTACAGACCAGTGAACAGTCGTTATCAGTCTTTTTTCCAGCTTTGCTGAAGTGCCCTCTAAATGGTCCAAAACACTTTCCTTTAGCAACACTCTGTTGTGCAAGAAGGCCAGCTTTGCGAAGCTCTGGTGGTAGGTAGTCATTTGGCTTACCTATTGAAAGTTGAAAAGCTACATTAAAAATATAATCTCTTTAGACAAGAAACCTGGAAACTTTTTGTGAACAAAATAGACCCTTTCCTCAAATAAGGTCATCTCTTTGATCACCTTAAATTTTTCTTCATGCAGTTGGCGTACAAATACATTACGTTAAACTACCTCACTTAAGGATAATTTTTCAATGTTGTGTTGTTGTTTTCTTTAATTATTAATGATTGATTTTTAATTTTTGTAAATTTCGAAATCTAACATCACTTTTTGAACTCCATTGTCTTTCAATTAAAACTGCGCAAAGTGGCATTTTTCAGCTTTTGTAAACGCATCTGTTGTTTGTAATCAACATATGCAAATCTTTTCCATTCCACGATATGATGACGGCTAGTCCGATCTCTTCTATTTTTAGATCTTTACTTTCAAACAGAAATCTCCATGAATAATAGCAAAGAATGCTAGCAAGGTTGGATGTCAGCAATACTACAGTATGTAATATTTACAAGATATCAAATGAACTTCCAGGTATCTTGTGTTTCTGGTTTCGAGTCCTGCGTATTCGCGTTCCCTTCATCGACCAAGTCGGAAATTTTTTCACCCGGAAAGAACAATACTACAAAACCTACGATCCATACCTTTTGCTTTAGGTTTTTTTATCGTGGATGAACGTTTTTCGTCATTTTGAGAACTGAATCGCAGTTTTCGTTTCTTCGACTGTTTGGACTCCGCCATTCCGCGTGTAGACGCTTTTCGTTTCTCGCGTCCAGATTTTCGTATTGGACTTTCATTTTGCGCAGATTTTACCGGTGTTTGTTTTGTTCTAGCCATCATGGAGTCGTTAATGAACCAACTCCTTAATTATCTAAGAAATCGGATAGAAATTTCTTTTAAAATCAGCCATGATTTGGGGAAGCCAGTGAACAAACTCCACCGACTTTAAGGTCCGTTCCGAATAGTCTCTTATTTCAAGTCACGTGGGATATATGTTTTACCCTCTAGGGAGGGGTTAGGAATATACCCTGTAAAGGAAGTACAGGATTTGATTGAAAAAATACGGAATTCGAATTATTATTTTTTTGGGAACAACAGTAGATAATTCGATGGCAATGAAATAATTATTGATATTATCCCCAGAAATATTGTTTATGCACAGATCTCCAATATTTTAATTTATGCAGATTTTGTACTTCCGGTTTTTTTTCTTGGAAAAGTAAGTGCTTACGAAGCATTTTTTTTCATATTTTTCTCTGGAAAGAAATTCGTATTTGAATAGCTTCTCCTTTCTGGACACTATTCTACCACTCATAGAAAACAACTAGTCAGCAATTGGTGAAACTATGGATAATCGAAATCTAAAGCTCCTTCTGGATGGATATTTTTCACAAAAGGTGACGTTGCAGCAAGACGAGAAGAGTAAAGCATTGGAAGTCTGGGAGGGTGCAGTTAAGGACATCCTACAAAGAGTAGAAGCAAAAGATCCTCGTTTTAAGCTGACAAAATTTTACAGTGGCAGCTATTATGAAAGAGCCAAGGTGAAAGAGCCCAATGAGTTTGATCTAATGCTTGAAATGGAAAAACTCAAACTTGGTTGTGGCGATCAGTACGACAGTCATGAAGACAATCTTGGTACAGATCCACCTCTCGGTAAGTGGATGAAGTTATGATTATATATCACTCGATATCAACCAGTTTTGTTTAAGGTAGAAAGCTTAGCTAATATTACTAATAATTATTATATTATAGGATACACAACAGTGATGATAGATCAGGGAGAAGAGAATGAGTGGAGGCCTTGGGGTTGTATTCCAGGAAATGGAAATCTTCTAAGTGCAACCAAAGTCAAGTCTTTGTTTTGTCGTTATGTACATGAGGCCATTACAGAGCTTAGATACTCGTGAGTACTAATATGCTTTACAGATGGACATAAATGGCCGTAGCAAGGCCAAAAAATATTGGGGGAGGGGGGAGGGGCTCTTTGGCTTTCAAGCCATGCCCATAGATTCTGAAAGACGGCCAAACGTTCATTTGTACCACTGAAAACGAAACCTCACCAATTTGATGAAATCTACAATAATTATGTGACTGTAGGTTGCACTTACATGGCTTTATTTAAATCTAATAGTAATCTGTATACCTAGCTTATGAATCATGAAACGGCCAGCTTTGTAATAATGTATCTTTTTCACTCAAATATTTTGGCCTGTGCTCTTATGACATTTTAAATATCAGCCAAATATTGGGATGGGACAGAAGTCCCCATTGCCTGTCCCTTTGCTACGACACTGATATAGATTCGTTGACAGAGGCTGTATCAATATCAATTAGTAATTTATGAATTGGTTAAGGCTATATCACATCAGAGCAACCTTAAACGGGGGGGGGGGGGGGGGGGGGGGAGGACCCCTTATTCATTACCCATCCCCCCTCAAGCAAATAATGAACAGTCTTTAGGGTTATTGTAAAATTACTTTTATTGAATTGTATAGACACTGCATTGAAGTCAAGTCAAGTGGCCCGGCAGTAACACTCAAGATTACTTTTGGGGGTAAGGAGTACAGTATTGACCTGACGCTGGCCATCAAAGATGAATCCTGGCCTGATGATGCCCATGAATGGAAAACAAGACAAAGAGGTGATAAATGAAAATTAAAAAAACGACTTAGTAGCTAGAAGTGCTGTTAATCCCTCACTATTGAAATAATAGCCAATCAGAATGCAGGGAAGTTATTATGTGTATATAATACATATTTGGCAGTATTTCGCTTTTTCTTCCCATCAGGCCTTGCAACCTACATGTATTTACAATGGTGTGAGATCAAATAGCTATACAATGCTATTCAGACTGATACTGCTTGTCAGGGTTGTATTGGAAGTTACCCAATGAGTTTACATGACAAATCATAGGCATATGACCTTGAAAAAATTGTTCTATGACAATTATGTTTTCGTGATGGCACAAAGATGTTGCAAAAATTATATTTGTCATAAGTTCACATTTACTTTGTGTTATTTTAAAGGTTGGCCCACAAGAGATTTAGTAGGTACAATAGTTAGAGATGGCTGTCATCTTGTTGCTAAGCGACCAAAGCAAGCATTCACCACTGAAAGTGAGTACTTTTGGAGGTATTCATTTTCTGGTGCAGAGAAAAAGCTTGCGCTACAAGGAGAACAAGGGGAGCAGGGCACATGCCGTAAGAAGATATTGCGTATTCTAAAATCACTGCGAGAACAGTACCACTTGACCCCTCTCACTTCATATCACCTGAAGACTATCATGTTTTATGAGAAAGAAAATTGTCCCGAACTATCCTTGTGGAAAGAAGATCAGTTGGCCATCAGGTTCAAAAGTGCTCTTACAAGATTACGAAGATGTCTCCAGCAAAGAAATTGCCCTCACTTCTTTATCAAAGATGTCAATCTTTTTGATTCAAGGTTTGATAATCGTTATAAGGATTTGATAACTTGGATAGATAACATCCAAAGTAATCCTCAGGACTATTTAAAGTAGACAGCAACTAGCATGTCTTAGAAAAGCAAAAGTCGTCAGCTTGAAATCAGAGACACAATGCAATACCATAATTTCATAGTATTAAAAAAATTATTTTGTCTAAAGCTGCATGAAATACAATTAATAGCATGTCTTAGAAAAGCAAAAGTCGTCAGCTTGAAATCAGAGACACAATGCAATACCATAATTTCATAGTATTAAAAAAATCATTTTGTCTAAAGCTGCATGAAATACAATTAGCATGTCTTAGAAAAGCAAAAGTCGTCAGCTTGAAATCAGAGACACAATCCAATACTATAGTTTCATAGTATTAAAAAAATCATTTTGTCTAAAGCTGCATGAAATACAACTAGCATGTCTTAGAAAAGCAAAAGTCATCAGCTTGAAATCAGGGACACAATCCAATACCATAATTTCATAGTATTAAAAAAATCATTTTGTCTAAAGCTACATGGAATACAACTAGTATACACCGAATCGAAATATGGCGACCAATTTGAATAACTATTGTTCTGCACTGACTAGCGACTGACTAGCCTCCTCTACATGTGAAAATGCTTTTATGTTTCCATGTGAACACGAGGCTAGTCAGTCGCTAGTCAGTGCAGAACAATAGTTATTCAAATTTATGTCTTAGAAAAGCAAAAGCTGTCAGCTTGAAATAAGATACACAATGGCCCTATTTCACTATGACATCACTGCTTGTTTATTTAGGGAATAGAATTGCCAAATCCAATAGAAAATTCAACAAAATTTGCTCCTAGTGAAACAGTTTAATCTAAAATGGCCTGGTTTTCAGATATAATACGTAATATTATGTACTAAAAAATATTCTGAGAGTTTGCTGGCTATTCTACTTCTCTTCGTGGATTGATAAGGATTTTAGAACAATTTTCAGTGAATTTGCGTTGATTTGACCCCCTCCGATGACCATGATCTTTTGTGTTTAAACAATAGATTGTTTTGATGTGACGTCATAGTGAAATAGGGCAATTCATTACCAAAATTGTACATTAAAAGTTTAAGCATTACTTGGTAAAAATTCCATTTTGTTTAAAACAGCAAGAAATACTTGAAATGTGTGCGAGTTTTAATCAGATATATTATTCTATTTGCTAGTTAACAATGTACTATTTGTTTTCGACCTCTCCAATCAAAATAAAAACTGTCAGTGTAGTCCTTTGGTATGTATTGGTGGCAGCTGACTTTGGGCTGTGGGAAAACCTTGACTTTTATTTCATCTATTTCCATTCCCTCATTCTTGCATACCACTACTTTATTCATGAGTTTCTTTAAGTCTATAGCTGCTCTTGAATGTAGCTTGGAGTCCTTGGTATTCAGAATGTAGTTATCAAAACCACCAGCTTTATCAATGCATCTCATTGCGTGTGTTGTAAAGTTGTAAGAAACAGTTTTCTCTAGTACTTCACTATAGTACTTCTTGCGCTGGACATTTGGCTTCCAAGATCGTTTAGTCCTATAAGCATGATAATCATAAAGATTAGGAATATATTGTCCCAAAATATCAGAACCCCTCCCCCCTAAAAAATCATTGGCAACAAATTAATGACAGCATCCTAATCCACTAATCACTACGATCACCACTTCACTCCCTCTACCAATCAAAACTCTAGTAAGCCCAGATGTTGAAGGAGTATAATGTCTGGACAAGGGGGAGGGGCGGGGGATGGTGATAAGGATGGAAGGGAGCCCTTACGAACAGGTGGCAATCTTTTGAATGTACTCCACATTAATAGGTAGAATAAATAAAGTATTAGTCAAGAGGTTAGGCTTTAATACTCACTTTTTACCAGAGAAAGTTTCCACGTGACCCATCATTATACCTTTCCCTGCATAAATACCCGTATGTGCACGTTTAGGTATGGCTTTCTGTAAGATAAAGCGAAGCCCCAGCTGAACCATCTCTCTTGCAGTCCCTTAACTCTGTTCTTCGCTAAAAATCACTAACTTTATTGCTTAGAAATCGTTGATATTTCTGACTATCGAAATGAAATGTCCCTCTAAACCAAAATGGCGGACATTTGTACTACGCATGCTCAATATGAATGACCGCTTTTCTTACTGCGGCTCACATGATGTATTGCGCATGACATATGCTGCATACCGCTGTCCATGAATAATCATCTTGTTTTATTTTGGCGCGATCTTCGATCAGAAGAGAAAATCATCCACAAAGTGAAGATTTGACCCTGAAATTCAACTAAAATTCTTCATTTTCAATAAATAATAATCAGACAGGAACGTTTTATGGAATATAAGGATGTCTGCTGCGCGCAGGTCTGCAAGGTAAGTGAACAAACGCTGTGGTTTTGTGTCAGGTTTATTCAACAAAAACAAATAAACAGAAACCAAGCTGGCTTTTGTTCATAATATTCTCGCTAAGAACTGTTCGTTAAATAACTACAAAATCCTATTAAACCCTCATGTATTCACATCAATATTTTGTTTGAAATGATATATGTGTTCATCGGTACTTATGGTTTATAATATCAAAGGCTTTTTAGCCTTTTCACAGTCAACTTTTTCCGGTGTGAGTCTTCATTGAAATTGACACAAATATTGAAATTATTTTACTTTGAATGAAGCCGCTGATGGTCAAGATTGTATAACTAAGGTCCTTTTTCTATGCACCATTTGCTTCCATCAATGCATTGTTTGATATAGAATAAGTTTCTCAGTAAATCTGACTGTCATGGTGACAGAAGTGAGTCAATAGTCTGAAACATTATGGTATATGTACAGTACAAATTGACAGCAACCTTCAAATATTCACCTCTTCCCTTTGAGGTTTCGCATTGGATTCCTGTACTCTGCATCATACAGGAGCAGACATTGTCAGGACTCCCTCATGCAAGCAGTCCCTTGGTTACAGTCTGGTTCGGCTGAGCAAGGATTAGTTAGATAGTCTATTATCCCCAGGTGAGGGGTGTGGGGAGTGACTGTATTTCACTTGGTCACTGTTTTGTGTTTGTTTTGGTTGATTTGGCTAGGCAAGGATGATTACCTAGCCTATTATCCCCAGGGGAGGGGTGTAGGGATTGAGGGGACACTGGACTAGCTATACTAATCCTCGCTTGGCCAAGTAATATACAGGAACTGCTCCCAGTCTACCCTTGATTCAAGGGTTTTATTCTGTGTTCTCTCGTTTTCCTTCATCCACAACCAGTAATAAATGTACATGTATAGGTAATGTTTCAAGGTTCAATATGAGCTCAACTGAAAATAACAATAATAATTTAATATTAGTGTTATTTGAATTAAATGTATTCTACACTTACTATGTTTATCATAATATTTTTAGGGCAAAAAAGCAAGTTGACTACAGTCTGACTGATTCTCCTGATAACAGTG
This sequence comes from Actinia tenebrosa, assembly GCF_029948245.1. NCBI lineage: Eukaryota > Metazoa > Cnidaria > Anthozoa > Actiniaria > Actiniidae > Actinia > Actinia tenebrosa. The sequence goes on from NW_028292583.1 coordinate 12,700,188, forward strand.
ACGGTATGTTTGTGTCTAGAAGGTTTTCATATGAGAAAAAGAGCTATTGTTTTGTAACTTTCAATTGATCTACATAGAGACATATTATCCACAATGTTATACACCCTGGTATATACACATTACAGCAGTACATGTATATAATATAATATAATATACATTGACTGATCGGTTCTGGGTGGTTATGATGTCTGGATTATTTTAGCCCTGAATGTGATGGCAGCAAGATAACCAACTTATAAGATGATTTTTAAGTGGGTCCATTTTTGGTCATCCTTTTCAGATGACTTCCAGGATTCTCCCAGTGGTCCTCCGCCTAACAAGAAACCCAAGACAGCTACCAAATCAAAGACAAAAGCTAAACCAGATGAAAAGATAGCAAAGGAAAAACCATCATCTACAAGAAAGCAAAGGTTGGCATTTGAGTAATTGATTAATCACGTTTCCCTCATGTTCTGCCGAACAGTGCATGCTTTATGATTGCACACATCATTTGCTAACCTTCTCTATTTTCCACAACGTAATGATCAAAGTGAAAGGTGTAACGTTCCTGTACAAAATAGCTATGAATTTCTGCATTGTTTTGTCAACAGACTTTCACTTGAAGAGAAGATGTATCAAAGAGAGCTAGAAGCAGCGATTGAAGCATCTAAAAAAGAATCTCAATCAAGTGACGAAGCAAAACCAGATAATGATAGTACAAACAAGGAGAATGAAGATAGGGAGGTAATAAAGGGAATGTCACATGAAGAAGTGGCTGCTTCTATGAGCAAGAATCAAGAAGAACTGGATTCCAAAACTCCAAGTAGCACAGAACAAGAGGAAGATAAAAGTGGTAGGAAATGATTCTTGTTAAGAGAGATTCTTGTTGTTAATAATTATCGTAGTAGTACATGACTATGATGATGGAGGTGGTAATGTAGATGTCAGTAGTGGAAATCCATGATGATGTCTGTGACGTGACTTTATAAGTTGGGCTGTGGGCAAGTTGACTGTAATTCGTTATGATGGTAATGTTGGTTATGATAAAAAATGTAATTCTCCCCACATGAACTACCACTACATTCACTATTTACAACACATAACTATACCTATCATGTTCGTTTTTATGGAGGGAGGAAAACCAGAGAACCCAGAGAAAGACCCTGATGGTAAGGGAGAGAATGTCACATCAAACATGAGTCAACTCACATTTATAGTAAGAAGGAAATGTGCCTGAGACCCAAGGCTTGAACTAAAGGATTGTAAGAGACAGTGCCATAACAGCACAACCTATCGTTGTCACCATGATGATGATGGATGTAATGGTGGTGATGATGACAATAGAGTTGACAAGGTTTTTTTTCATAAGAAGTGCCTGATAATAGATCAGTGACTAAATATTTACAAATACCAACAGTAAAATTAAAGAATGTACGACTTCAATAATACAAGCACTATGAAATTCCATGGACTTTAACTGGAGCACATAAATATTCTACATATCACAGAGGCTATTCCTGAGCAACAGAGAACTCCGAACTGGAATTTTGAGCTTTAACTAGGAATTCGTATGTTGTACTATTTTTTCGGGTTAACTAGGAAACTTATGGTAAAATTTAACCCTCAGGCTCAAACACTTATTCTAGTATCTATTTTTTTCTTTGTAAATATATATATCCTGCATGATTGTAAATAGATTTCTAGCACTAAATGTTTTTATGTATTATTCTTTTCCCTATGAGTAAATAAAGGTTGTATTGTATTGTAGATGAGGATGATAAGGAAGGCGATGGTGATGATGATGAAGATTTCACTGATGACATTGAAGCTGAAGCAAGTGATGATCTTAATGATGAGGACAGTGATTTTGATAAAGAAAAAGAAAAGAAAAAGAAAACTAAGAATAAGAAAACCAAAGGACCAGAACCAGTACATTCATCGCCTTCTAAAGTAGGGATTAAGCCAAGAACCAGTGTCACAGGTTTGTCAAATTTATGCTATAAATAGATGTATTTCTTCATGTGGTAATCAAGGTGAAGGCCTTATTGAATGTAAGTGTTCCTCTATCAACTAGTAGCTGGTCTTCCAGGAAGCTGATGGTATGCACTATACCCCCTCTCTCCATTGTTGCTCTGTTTTAAGAACATTCAAAGCTAAAGCTACATGGATCACAGAGAAGTCCAAATGAGTGTATCAGGTCCTGGGGAATCAAACTATGGACCTCTTGATTAGCAGGCATCCCTTTTGCCAACTTAGTGCTCTAGCCTCTACCTCTGGGGTGTTGGGTTAGATGCCTGGACTTAACATCACATGTGATCAGACATCTTTGGGTCTCTCTCTTGATTCATGTTTTCTTCTCCCTCCACAAAATAAAGTGACATGTATTTTTGTTATCTGTTAGTGACGCCAATAAAGATGCTTAAAAGTCAAGCTAGGAAAAGGAACACAGATTCCTCCAAGGGCAGTAGTATAAAGTCAATTTCATCTGCCGATTCTGGATCAGCCTCTAATTCACCTCAAAGTAAGTATCTCAACATGTTTTTTTTATCCAAGGTTAACATGTAATAATGTTAGATACCCTTCCACTTGATTGTATCGAACCTTGAAACAACCTCTGGGCTGATGCAAGTCAGGGTACGGCTAACTCAAATATCAAACCCTGAAACAACCTCTAAGGCTTATCTAAGTTAGGGCACTGCTAACTCACAGACAGAACCCTGAAACAACCTCTGGGCAGATCTAAGTCAGGGCATGTAATGATGAAAAGGTAAATTATACACCGTGAAAAGATGAAAAAACTTACTGATGTTTCGGACGCTAGTCCTTCGTCAGAGTAAAAGAGCTCTTTTACTCCGACGAAGGACTAGCGTCCGAAACGTCAGTAAGTTTTTTCATCTTTTCACAGTGTATAATTTACCTTTTCATCATTACTGTTTCATTAGAAACACCGACGCAGCTCACACTAGTTTTTAGCTAGTTATATCTTTTTAAGTCAGGGCATGGCTAACTCACAGATCAAACCCTAAAACAACCTCTGGGCTGATCTAAGTCAGGGTATGGCTAACTCACAGATCAAACCCTGAAGCAACCTCTGGACTAGGGTACAGATAATTAAAGAGCAGAATTTGTTACTCAATTCCCTCTATCAGGAAGGACATGACTGTATATTTTAGAAAATTTCAAGTAATGTTCGAATAAAAACAATAAAATTAAGCAAATGAAAATATTAATTCAAGCAATAATATTAAGAGTGGAAGACACTGCTAGAGTGCATGCACTAAACCTGTGAATAATATTTAGTACTAACAAGTAGTAATACATACAGAATCCTTTGTTTCCTATTGTTTGATTATCACTATTTAGTATGAAAAATTAGTATTTGTTTCACAGGTTTAGTGCTAGCACTCTACCATTGCCTTTCATATTTAAACTAAGACACCATATTAACCAACTTTGACACGGTATTAACCCTTTAAATAATTATTTTCCTGGGTATTCTCTGCATATTGATCACAATAAATAAAAGTATTATTGCTAATAATAAAACACAATACTCTAAGAATAAATATACTCAATGCTTAAGAAATAAAAATAAAAAGCAGAAATGTTTTGAAATAAATGTTAAATGGAAAAAAGGAAAATATCAACGATGAAAGTGCCTGTCATTTTTGTGTAACCTTTAATACAACAGTATTCTATGAGAATCAGAACTGATGATCATGAAGAAATCTAGAATTTTTCTTAAAACTCAAGGGAATATTTTTGTAATCTGCTTTCAGGTTACTTCTGACTTGGACCTGAAAACAAGCAGAATGAAAAAAGGTAAAAATAAACTGAATAACAATAATATTTACATTTATTAAACTAAACCTTATTATGTTAGTCTTTAAAGAAAATAATTACAAATAAATCTTTCTTGATAAATATTTCCATCAAACAATGCAAATTATTGTTCACAGAAAATACCTTAGAATAAACCAAAACAAGTGTTTCTAAATACCAGTTCTCAAATCACTTTAAATGTAAATTTAAAGGAAGGAATATTTTGACAATGTGAAGCCCGCTCTCTTATATACATGCCTCCTGCAGAGAGCAATTAAGTCCAATGTAGCCCTGAAGGGGAGAATGTTCTGTTGCTCTCTTTATCAAGAGGACTTCATTAATACAAAACAGTGGGGTTCCAGTGGAGTTTTTCTAGTGTTATCTGCCACCAGGGAGTCTCACTACACTCTTCTCTAAATGTTTTCTGTACCTATACTTATAGATGTTGAGTTTTACATATAAATCGGGATATAAATTAGTGTGTATATCTATATATTGTGAAATAAACTTGCTGGTAGCTGCAGAGTAAGTGAAAAGTCATACTGTAGATAAACCAAGGGCGTAACAGAGAAATCAAAGTACACATAGTATCTTAAAATATTTCATAAATCATAAAAGTATTTTACATATTGATGCCATGAACAAAGGTAATTACCAGAGAAAGTAACAACAAATTGTGCTATAAAATGTCCACAGAAACCTTCATGATATACCCAAGAAAAGTAGCCTTTTCATTTTTTAACCTTAGGTTCTTCATATTTTTATTTCTTAGTATCTGTTGCAAAACCCAACATTTTATCTTCATCATCATCATCTACAAATTTCTTAACTTCATCAAGTCTCCGCAAGAGTCCAGGAACAGGACTTGGGAGCATCAAAATCCAGTCATCTGGTACTCTACGACTAGGATTATCAAGAAATGTACGTGTGAAGCCTTTACTCTCCAAAATATCAGTACATCATTAAATAAAATGCTTTATTGGATAATATTATTAAAGACTATAATTATATTAAAAAGTAACACTTCTGTTCTGCCACTCCATCGTACAATCTACAATGTACTCTGCAAGATGTTTGGAAAAGGTTCCATCTGGCCAGCTGTTGTCATGGACACAAAGTTCTGTGTATTTCTTCATGTTGCCATAGTTTCTGAGTGTTTCAAGTTAGTGGCAGAATTCTTTTTAATGATTGATTGAGGTCCCATGAAGGCTGCTATTGTCATGGAAACAAAGATAGGTATCTTTGTATCATCATGGTTTCCTGAGTGCCTTAAGGTGGTTGCAGATATTGGCAGGTGAACTGCAGTATTTAACTCAACTGTCCTATCTACCAATCAAATATACCTCAAAAACTTTTTTCCTGTTGGAAATTCATGCCATTCATGTACTGATTAATGCTTGCATTGATATATCAGGCATGTTTATCGTCTTGGACTCTCCATCACTTCTTATCACATTAACCCTCAAGCTGTCTGACCCTTCCTTTTAAATTACTGTATGACCAACTTTTAAGTTACACTCTTTAGAGTACTTTTCATCATCCATAACTTTTAGATTTTGGGGGTTCTTTTAGCTTCTGTCAAACAATAATTATTACTATAAACTCATACCAACCTAACTTTGATGAATGAAAACAAAAACAAAAATATGCTGCATCCAGAACGGACCTTTTTCATTGCAGTATTTACGGGTGTGTTTCTGGGCCTTATCCCTAGCGGTTAGCAGTAAACCTGATGCTAAAGGTGAGTCTAGTGTTGTGAGATAACAGGTTTTGCACAAGTCTAACATTATTTTGATTGGAATCCAATTATTACCCATTAACAATAACAAGAGAAGTAGGAACATAGACACTGAGTACTTATAATACAACTATTAAACTATTAGAGTGATGTTATTTAATTAACCTGTGAAATAGATACACTATATCTGCCATTTATCTTTATTTGATTATTAAACATTGAACATTATCATTATTATTTTGGTTGGATAAATAAAATCACTCTATGTACATATCAATATATAAGTAATACTGTACAAATAAAGATATCATTAACTGTCTTTGTAGTGTATATTTTTATGGCCTTTCTAACCAGGGCGGGAGAGAGGTCGGGGAATGTTAGATGTAGGTAAGTCCTATAGTAGACCTTGCACCATCACGTGATGGTAGCCATGACAGGAGGCAAGAACGATAGGCTGGTCTTATCTGATTGACATGAGAAGGAATTCAGTCACTTAAGGGGAAAAGACTACTTGTGCCTCCTGTCATGGCTGTCATTAATGAGGGTGCAAAGCTTCTATTATCCTAATGCCTTGAGCAGTCTATTTCCTGGTAGGTTTAGGTGAGTCCTATTCACACAATGCCTCAGTCTATTTCCAGGTAGGTTTAGGCGAGTCCTATTCACGCAATGCCTCAGTCTATTTCCTGGCAGGTTTAGGTGAGTCCTATTCACCTAATGCCTCCGTCTATTTCCTGGTAGGTTTAGGTGAGTCCTATTCACGCAATGCCTCAGTCTATTTCCAGATAGGTTTAGGTGAGTCCTATTCACGCAATGCCTCGGTCTATTTCCTGGCAGGTTTAGGTGAGTCCTATTCACGCACTGCCTCAGTCTATTTCCTGGCAGGTTTAGGTGAGTCCTATTCACGCAATGCCTCAGTCTATTTCCTGGCAGGTTTAGGAGAGTCCTATTCACACAATGCCTCAGTTTCCAAGTAGGTATACGCGAATCCTATTCAAGCAATGCTTCTATCAAGTACCAGGAAGGTCAAGGTGAGTGCTAAATTTTCAACAGTCTGCTAGCCTGCAAGTGCTGTCTTGTTGACTCGATAGGTGGTGTTGAATTTATTACTGAGTGAAAGAGGAAACTGTTTTATTGTGCAAGAGCATGAGCTGTTTTATTGTGCAAAAGCCTTAATCCTTTCTAAATAAAAATTCAAGGACACTTCAGTTCAGGCGTTAATTGTATATTTTTACATCAACTTGCATCTTTCCTTGATTCTTTAAATATAAATATTCCAAAGAGAAAACTTTGTGGGAGTATGCAAATGCTCAGTGGGTCCACAGTGCTAGAAATATCCCACGCTTCATTTCCTCATATAAATAACCCATGTAGTCTATAGTGTATAAGAGTTTTGTAATTACGAGAAGTATCGTGTAACGTTTGTAATCAGATGACGTAAGATGACAGATAAACGTTTAATTATCAATCTGCTAACATCTTAGCGAGTGACACATTTGCATATTCAGACCCCTCACAACAACTCGTTTCTACACTTCGTGTATCCACAAGTTAAAAATAAAGTAAAGGAAAAGAGAAAGTTGCATAAAAGAATTCTTTATTATCTTGTAACCATAGCAACAAATTGCACAAGCATACATACAAGTAACCAAATATAGCAATCAAAAAAGATGATAAATCTGTACGAAAATGTACAAAATATTTATAATAAACTACCTCTGTACAACCATTTCTTCCTACCATCTTATTGATATTGTCCAGTCATTGACAAATATGAATTGGTATATGCAAGGTATATGGTCTATCTACATGAATGTTGACCAACGACTGTTGCACCTTGCATTAATCCTAAGCCATGCTGATTTTTAGGCATTTTTCTAATAAGTATGCAGCGTGGCAGCACATTGAGGCAATTGGTCGATAGATCTTTAACAGTAAACCAGTTTTACATGCAAGGTCTAAAAGTACAGACTTGGTCTTATTATTAATGTCAACATTACTGGTCTATTCTCATCAATCTATCATGGATATTATCTGATTTGATTATGTGATCTGAATCACAATATTGTCATTAATCATTATTTTTTAACATTTATTCTTATTTTATATCAATTTTTAATTTACATTGTCAATACACAAAAAAAATCATTTTCAATGCAATAGTTGCACGACATTTTGTTTTCTCAAGGTAGCAAAGCTGACAGTGTATATCATTATTTAACAATTATTCACCAAAGGCGAAGTGAATATCGGGGAATATTTACCGAGATGTGAGGTAAATATTCCCCAATAATCTACACTGAGCCTGAGGCAAATAATTGTTTTAGCATAAATACACAGGTGATTCTTTCAAAAAAAAAGAAAAAAAAAGAAGATAAAAGGCATTTTTTTCCCGGTAACAGCAACAATTAAGCGGCTGGCTGCCATTTTGGATTTTTGCTCGAGGTGATTATTGTGTGATAGTGTGAGTTTCTTGACCAATCAGCAAGTGAGATTTTCTATAATCACCTGCCTATTTTTACTAAATACAATTATTTTCTGTATTCATAAGTTTGCTGAAATTCTGTGTTTCTCGTTTCTTAAACACCAATAATTAAGAGAATTACCATTTGGCTACATTTAAAACTGACTGGTCAGTAAGCTATCATGATGACAGAGTTTTAGCTTGATATGCTTTGTTGCTGGCTTAACGTTACTGCTCAAAATAGTGGCAGCACAAAGATTTGATAGGACAAGTTCCATGTCTGGCAAGACACTGTTTTTGCCAGCCATTATTTTTAGCCCTGGCTTTGTCAGAAATTTGTATTGTTTCTGTGATTATGGCTTTTCCCCTTAATCTATGAACGTAGTGCAGTTTTGGATAAAAAGAATTGCAAATTAGAGAGGTTTTACCTAACCCGTGAAATTGTAGACTAATAGATCCCTGGCAGCCCATCGGAATGCAGCTCAATTTGGAGGATATAACGATAGGTTTCCAATTCCCATGGGTTTGAAATTCTTTTGTTTTGTCTTCCAAATTGAGCTGCTTTGATGTCACATGCAAGGAGTCTATAAAGGATAGATTTTCTTTGGTTTTTGCTAATAATTTGTTTTTGTTTCATGGCTTATGTAAAATCCCTCTATTACTGTAGCTATAGCATCACTCTCATTGAGTTAAAACTTATAGGTCTACTTTTGTGGGGTCTTGGTAACAAAACTAAATGACATGCAAAACAATTCAAGCATTCCAATGGCTTATATTCTTAATCTGTTTTATGATATGGTTGAGAGTAGTCACTAAGCTAAGTGTACTATACCAGATCTTAAACTTAACTAAAACTGTTCCAAGAACTACCTAGATTCATATCAATTAATAAATTAACAATGACAATATTTAAATCCAAACTCTAACAAAGTTTATAACCAGAAATAAAGATATTCTGACTGCATACAATATTTTCTCTACAAAATCAAATTATTTTGTAAAACAACCCCAAAAATAAAAAAACAAAGTGTGAAAGATAGCTAAATAAAATCCATTTTCACCAAAAGAATCTGTGTTAAATTTAATAATTTTACTTCAGTCATAACAAAAATGTGAAATTAAAATGCTGATCATACTAAATACTTGATCTATTAATAGATCTGTTCATACATGAACACTTTCTGTGAAATAATAACAAAACCATAGAACATAATCTTATGCTTTTCTAGATTCTTTTTTCTCAAATCTTGAGAATTTTGATGGCAATTTAAAAAGTTGTTATCTGTTTTTCTGGTGAATAAGCTTTGTTTTTGATTATTCTGACATTAAATGAAAGTCAAAGGAATGTTAAAGGAAATTTTAAGAAAAGGAGGATGGGCTGTACTGACATGATGGATGCATGACTGTCTGCAGATCACTTTATCTTCTGTTCCATAAATAGACCAGCGTGATAACAGTTACACATGTGGCAACTACAAACTTGAATTCCAGTTCATGCCGGTTCTTCAACGTCTTGAAGTAGTCCATTATTGCTTCCTATAAAAGGAATAATAATTGTGATTGTTAAAACAAATAATAAATTAAAACAGGAAGCAATGTGAGACTGCCTATTTTGTATGCTTAGAATTCAAAGACAGCTTTCAAAAAATACAATGCAATCTTATAATTCAAAATACATTTATAATTCATCATAAACTTTCCATACTGAGAGTTGGTTACTTACACTACCCCTGAGAGTTAATACTTACTTCACCCCTGAGAGGTTATTGCTTACCCCACTCCCAAGAGTTGACTACAGGTACTTACCCATCCTCCTTGTTCAGCTATCCATTGAACAAGCTTTTCCTTTATAAACTTGACAACCCACTCAATTATCATCTTAATGAGTGGTATTTGTGTTAACACTTGGATAGCAAGTTTGTATCCAAAGTAGAAAAGGGTGACAACACGTCCCCAGTTTACTTTCCCATCCTGGAAGATCTGCATTGCAACACTTAGGAAAGTATCAAAAGCAGTGTCCTTTGTAACATGAATCTCATCTATTAATGTGTTTAGGGTAGGATGTTGGTTCAAACTGTCTCCAATCTCTCTTAACACGTTGGCTACTTGTTTATTCACTTTGTGTTGTTCTGCAGTTAATTCTTCAGGCACCTTTAGACCATCCTTTTCAAAGCACGTAGCCAAAAAGGACTTGACGATGTCTGGTGCTTGGCCAGAAACATCTTCTACGCTTACTGTTCTGTTATATTCAGGTCGTACATTGCTTCCAGAAGGTTTTTCCTCTTCATTTTTCTTGTCGCTTGGGGTCACTCCTCCTGGAGCCATTCTAAATATCTGGAAATAGAATAACAACTTCATCAACATACATTCCCTCACATATATATATATATATGTATAAATACAGAAGTTCAATATATCCACTTGTAAAAGTTCCACCTTGTCAACTAGGGGAAAAAACTTTGTAATATAGAGGAAATGGTGTTGAATTATGTGCGTGTGGAATTCCCAAAGTCTGTAAATATAATTCTACATGTACGTTAGCAAGCAAAAACCCAAAAAACTCTGATATGTTGGGTTTCTTAACAGTGAGAATCATTCATGTGAAATGAGTCAAGTTTATTTTAAGGATCTGTCATGCAAGCTCATCAAAAAGCAGGGGTTTCCCCTATTTTAACAACAGTGTAAGGAAAGCATTGCCAACTTAAGACAAAAACCAATCTGTATTACTCGTAATCCTATTAGCACTGTTTCTTTTTACCAAAATTCTTTGTGATAGAATTACATAACGTATTTCAGGTTTTTGATTCCTTGAGTTTGTAAATAGAAACATTTTTGGATAAATCAAATGTTATGTTTACAGAGTAGAGAGTTATGGTAGGTATAAATACGAAGAACCTTTTGTTGTAAATAATCAAAAATACAATCCAACATACAAAGCTCTGCCAAGGAAAAAGCAAAAACGCTGCCTAATGCCAAGTAAATATTGAAAACCAATTCCTATTGGATAAAATACAAGACGGTTTAGTGTTAAACTGAAAGAAAGAAGCCAGTAAACAAATGATTTCTTTGTGTTCAACTAAAGTAACAAACTCATCAATTTTCCTACACAACAGGTTATGGTAAAACCTAAGATGGGAAATTATAAATTTGTGCTAAAAATAATTCAAGCTAGAAGTATATCTATAGCACAGAGACTCTGTTTATAGCACATAATATTACAATATTCCAAGATTCTTTGTAGAAAGTCATGTGGTTGGGCGAACAATTCGTCATGTGACACCTTCAAAGTGGGGGAAGATGTTGCAGGTACAAACGTGCTCACAAGTTTGCCAGACAATAAAAGCTGTTACCTTTACCTGGCCAACATTAAAACAAAACCGTTGAATAAACAAATTATCCACGCGTATTTACATGTGTGCCGTTGCTTTGACATTTCCTTTTTGGATTTGTTTGGAGTGAAAGGTCATTACATCAAAAATATTTTTTCTGTCCTAATCTTCCAACAACTTCACTTCATGAAAATATGAAAATATTCAAAATATACATTTTCTTTTGTATTTATCAATGTTATTTTCTTTTCTGGAATTTTCTTTTTAAGGAGTTTACTAAAAACTGCTAAGATTACTAAGGCCGATCACCAATAGGAGTATTAGTCTAATGTGAAGGCAAATAGGTATGATAGTCGATGAAGATCACCCGTTAATACTTTCTAGAGCAAAGGAAAATATTATTTATGGGAAGTTAAAAATTGGATACGTGGTCAAAATTAGGGGTGAAAACTGATAAAACCAAGTATTGAAAGGCAGAAAAACGACAACAATGAACGTCCACGAGGCAATTTAAAGTATCAAGGCGTAGCGTTGTCAATGTACCTGTAACAAGTCTAGCCTAACAGCTGTAAAAAGCCCAAAAGATCTTAAAGATGAATCGAAAAAAGAACACTTTGCTCTTCTCAGGAAGTCGAGTCTCCTTTAGCTTAAACATGAGGAAATCACTAAGTCCTCAACAAGTTATATAACTTAAGGAAAAACAGAGTCAAGAGCTTTTCAGTTGGAGAGCGAAACCTCTCATAATGTTTGTTATAAACCACGACCAAAACCTCGAGACTCTTTTGGCCGATCTTCAAGTTAAAAAACAGAAACTATGCTGCGTATTATACCTCTAACAGAGAATAGAAGAAATACAAATACGTGGAAGTAAAATCAAGGGGAAAAATATTGATATAATTTGCGATCATCGATTTGCAAGTTCGTTGATTTCAAATTTTAAAGCTACAAGTCAATAAGCTTAACTGTGGTTCATATCGTTAACGAGACTGTCTTAATGGAAATCTTTAGAGAAACTTTGAACAAATCAAGCTGATCTTTCAAAAATAATTCATAATCGACAAGTTAAAAAACCTTAGGAAAAAGAAAAACAAATTCTGAGGATAAACAATCGTACGAGTCGATAATATTTCTGTGAAGAAGCTGGCTTTCTCCTTAGGTATTCCAGTGTTTCTTACCTCTAAATTCACTCGTTTAGATCTGTTATACCACTCAGCTGTGTTGATGAATACTTCACACTTTCTCTTGTACCCAAAGCACGAATATTCAGTTGACAATAAAGGTTTTTTGTTTGAAATCTAATCAGAAAAAAAATTATACGAGTTATGGTGGGCAACCCGGCAATGGAAAGATTTTATAGCAAACTATCCGCGATTCTGATTGGTCCAAAAGTAAAACTCCTCATTCTTATATCGTTCTTATGAGGATTTTGATTGGTTGTCTTTTCGCGGCAGTGCGTAACTAATGACGTCATCTATGGGATTTTACCGCCAACTTCAAAATAAAATTTGTTGACGAGAAAAAATATAGAAAATAATCTCCTTAAAGATTCACCCTAAATTTTTAGCTTAAAAATTTTTGGGTATGAAGTAAAGTTTTAAAATAGTTATATTTTTTTGCTGGAGTATTCTGGTATGGTAATACGTTAGCACATGTAAAAAGCATGCTGATAAAAAGGACGCCTAATCTGAAGACACGGCATAAAGCGTCCACAAAACTTGCCCTAACACGACCAATCAAATGTTATTGTTTTGATTCAAAAACACAAATATTAATGAGACAGAATTGAAAAACTCTTTGTTTGAGGAAGTAAAGGTAATGGTATAGTTTTGAAGTGTGATGACATCATAACATAGCTATTTTTCTTTTCTCAAAGAAAAAAAACAATGAAAAAAAAACCACACTTACTGATATGAGATAAACAATCAAATGTTTGGCAAAACATAATTTTTAATGATAACTGAATAAATACAGAATTTATGATTGATTATGGTAGGTTTTTTCCGTAAAAACTGAAGATATTTTTTATAAAGGTGTAGCCAGTTGCCTTGTGACAAGCGTCATCATGATTTCAAAAAATTTAATTTGGATACAAAAGCCTCAGTCAGCATGTTATATTCTGGTACATTACATTTATATTATAACCTTTATTATCACCATCGATATTTCATACTAATACGGATTTTTTTCTCTCTTAATTATTATTTTTAAGTAAGTTTGGCAATCAGTATTTTATAGTATATACTAATTTGTAATAAGTTGTTTCTTTGCAATCAGTGACTTGTATTTAATTCCGTATCTGTTATTTTTCGATTTTTTGATAATTTTGTAGATATTTTAATTCGGCAGTGAAATAAAATATGATCAATATATCATTGACATATCTTTCTAATGACGCCGTGATGACGTCACGCTGTACTCATTTCTTCACTTCAACACACACAATTCACTCTCTCTAAGAATCCGATATTTATTATTAAGGTAGTTTACTAAACTGCTTTATTTTGTTATCGATTACTATTAATCTGTCTTTTTTAATGAAGGACTCTTAATACTAACGACGAAGCTTACTCATAGTGTCTTTTATCTAACGGAGCACCGTTTATTTTTTATTTGTGGGCATTGATGACGCAGCGGCGTAAAAACAAGTTGGCCGGATTTTAGGCATCCAAAAACACGTCAAGTGTTCTTTTGAAAAGGTAAAATAGAAGGGGGCATTTCATTTAGGGGGGAAGTCATAGAATATTTCCCCTCAGCTTTCACTACTTGGGAAGGCTTTGTCTTAGCTGACTGATCCCATTTTTCCACCAGGAGTTCGCCAAGTTGAAGTTTTAAGTGTATAACATAAGTTCAACAGAATATCGGTCGCTTTTAGTGGTCACTATGTAATGCTCAACATGTGAAAACTGGACAACTTTCCCACCCTCCGGGGTTCCCCGCGACGTGGCCGACTTTATTTTCTTCCCCTATCCTTCTGGAAATGGGAAATAGACTTTAGAATCTGGTGCGTTAATCCCAAAAGTTTGCACTTTTGAGGGGATCTAAGACAGAATTTCAAATGCCGTGGATTGTCTTGCCTTTGTTAGGAGGAATAATATCAATACACTGCCTCCGGGCGCAAAGCACCAAATGCACTACTGAGTTTAGCCGCCCATTGAGAAAAACTCGCCACACCCTTTTAGGTAAGTATGTGTTAATATGTGAGTTGCTATCATGAATTATAGCCTTGCGAGGGTTAGAACCTTAAACCAGAAGGAAGTTTCATCTACTCGTACTCTATCTCTCTCTAATCTCAGTGGACTTCGAGGGACATTTCTCGGCTCGGGCTTCCTGTGTTTTACCTTGTCGAACAAGTCGGTTCTCAAGTGTTTGCAACGGAAGTACAGTTTGTTTTTCTTCCTCCAAAAAAAAAATCAATTTTAATCCTATTTTGTAAATGATTTTGTTACTTTTTTTATACTAGATATTTGCTTTGATATCAAGACGACGGTTTGGACCCACCAAAAACAGGTAAAATCTTTTTTTGGATGACTCATAAAACAAAAGATTCACTGACCAACTTCAAGTAACTTGAAGAATGCTTTGACACAAGACTTTTTCCCTTCATTGCTCTCTCTTTTTCGTTATTTACCTTCTTGTTTTATCAGTTATTTCAGATTCCCAGGGTTTGGATTATTAATGTAAAATATGTCGAGCCCATTGTTAGAATCTTTGTTTATCAAATAACAGAAAAACAAAAAATCAACTTCTTTGCAATTTCTTTTATTGAAAACTCATTCATAAAATACAAAGAACAAGCAAAAGATTAACTAAATTTATTTTCTTCAAGCCTGAATTCTAAATACCTAAAGTATTTATCAGCCAATCAGAGGACATTATTGATGATTAATGACTTGCTATTTAATATATTCATAAGCGTCACTCCTTGTTGAACATACCAACACATTACCAACCCTTCCTCTCTCTACGAAACCACAAGATAGCTTCTTGTAGAACTTCTTAACCCTTCAAGAAAACTTATAACCATTAGTATGTCTGACGGTAAGTATGTATGGGCTGATAAAGAGAGTTCTGTAGGAATGATTGAATTTTTTAGAAAAGTTTGTTTGCTTAAAGAAATATTTAAAACTGAATTAATTGAAATCATCAAAACATCTGACCTTAGATAGGAATCTTTTATAGTTATATTTATGACCTTGTATGTCAAAGATCTCTTGATTTCATTCTTTACAATAATGAGTTTGATTATGATGAAGATATTCGAAGAGTTAATAAAGATTATTTAAGTCCAAATGATCAAGTACCTGTATATTTAAACATTATCGAGGCCTGCAAAATGATCTTCTACAAACCAGCTAAACTCACTGTAAAAACAACCTTGTTTGTGATTTTAAACCAGATGTTAGTGAAGCTCTGAGAAGAAGGAGAGAAAGACGTGAAAGACTGGCTAAAGAGCTTGAAAGTACCAATGTAGATGAGGTTGGTAATTGTTTTCCATCTTGCGTACATTTGATTGCTCATTTCACAGGATAATTGCCATTATGGCACGAGTTTTTAAAACCATTTCATTTTTAATCAATTAATCGATACTCATGGTTACTTATTTTTTAATTTGGTTATAATAATTTTTCGGTCATAAAGGAAAGTATTTTTAATCACACATAATCCAGGGGTGTTGTTTGTAAAAAGAATACCTCACAGGCAGAGCCATTAAAGCCTAAACAGTATGTCAAATACAGCAAGATATGTTAAGCTTTTCAAATTAGATTGTTTTTCTTTCATTAAATTCTTGCCTTTATCAACCAATTTCCTTATGATATTTTACATTTTAAAGCAGAAGTTTTTGTATTTTACCATTCTTATAGTACTGGTAATGTTGTATACTAAATTTTTGTCTTAATCGTCAGCATTTGTATAAATATCATGAACTATGCTTTTAACAGCCTTGTGACTGCTACGGTAATCGTTACAAATTTCATTATTTTCAGATGACGATATTAAATTTAAAATAATAAAATATATAGTAATTTCAAATATAAAATATTCAAGATATTTTTTTTTTTCTATGGGCAGTTTTGCAACACTAACATCAGATAATAAGAAAAATATAAAGCACACTAAGCTTGTTTGTATTATAAGTTGGTGATCTTAGCATTAAATAGAATTGACTTATTAGCATGATTGGCAATGAACATGGTGATAATGATGGTGATGATGATGATGATAATAATGGTGGTGAAGATGATGGTGGGATGATGATGATAATAATGGTGGTGAAGATGATGGTGGGATGATGATGATGTTGATGATGATATTGATGATGATTGATAGTGATCATCATGATGATAGTGATAGTGATGATGATGATTGATTGAACAAATTCTTCTTTGCAAAAAATCTTATATCATTGGTCTAAAAAAACATTCAAACGCTTGAAAAGTTTAAACGAGAATTAAGCCTAGTTAATCCTGGTAATGGACAAAATGACTGTTGTAGTTATAAAATTATTGTGTTAAAGAGTTTTGTAATTTAATACATTGTGTCCTTGAAACGTTTAAACAAGATAAATACTAGATTAATAACATAATCATTAATTAGTTTCTTTTAAAGTTACTGCAGTATCCCAAACCCAATCTATTTACAACTTCAATAATTATACTATATCAAGGTGTATCATATTGCCAATAATCAAATATACTATATCAAGGTGTAACATATTGGCAATAATCAAATTAATATACTATATCAAGGTGAAACATATTGACAATAATCAATCAAAGTAATTTCACTAGCCTTGGGCTAACATTGTCCACCATTCCACTCATTAGGTAGCTAGTCTTGAATTAGTTGATTATTGTCCCAGTATTTGAAATATTCAATAGACAGGAATGTCTGGTATAAACATCCTATTTTAGTAGATGTTTGTTTAGGATATCTGTTTAAATCTCGTGGAATAGAAAATATGTCTTTAAAATGTAATGCAAAATAATAATAATAATAAATATAATAACTTTATTATTTATAAAGGGCCTTTCCTTGTGCTCAAAGCGCTGTTTACAAGTATGATCAAAAAACTAATAGACAACTATTTAATCAAAAAACTAAATTTTAAAAAGATCTATACTTAAAATAAGTTAACCTAAAAAGATATGTCTTGTCTGATATAATTGATTTATATCAAATATGTATTAGAAATAGTGCACATATATATTGATCTATAATCACCATAAAACACTACTGGGTAATCCTATAATGATATTAAAATATATTTATCGCTATCACGATTAATGGTGAAGCTGATATCACTAACTATTTATTGCTAAAATCTATGTCACTTTGATTTATATTACTGGTATAATGTAAATAGAATAATAAGGATATAGATATATAGAACATTAATTATGGAATGGACACAGGGAATCGATTCCCATCTGGAGCTCAGAATTTTATAAGTATATTTTATTTTATTTTATCAAAATTTTCTATATATCTACAATGTAAAATATATTTTATGCCAACTGCAGAGACTGATTTATCAGTCTTCTGAGCCAGAGACTCAAGTTTAAGCTTTTAACACTGGATTGAATTTAGTAATTGAATTTTACTGTAGAAGGAAAACTGGAGATCCCAGTGAAGAGCCCTCGAAGAATAGCAGAGTATCAACAAACAACTCTACTCACATACGATATTAAATCTGAGAGGAGGCAAATTAGTGGCACACACCACCTGTGCTTCCCTAATAGCAATTACATCATTAGAATAATTATCATCATCATTATCACCATCATCTACATCATCATTACCATTTATCAGCAGTCCACCACCACCATGACCATCATGATGTAAACACTCATATATATTATTATCATCACCATCATCATCATCACCACCATCATCTACATCATCATTACCATGTATCAGCAGTCCACCACCACCATGACCATCATGATGTAAACACTCATATATATTATCATCATCACCATCATCACCATCACTGTCATCATCATTATCACCATCATCATCACCATCACCATCACCACCATCATTTTGAATTGTTTCAGTAGTGTGAGGGCGGCGTGTTAGATATCTCTCTGGGTTAATTGTGTCACCCTCCTTAAATAAAGTTTATTGTATTGTATTGTATTGTATCATCACCATCATCATCATCATTACAGAGTACCATCACTACCACCACCATGTATCAGTCCACTGCCACCATCACCATCACCATCACAAACACTGTATTAAAGAAAACTTGTCATCGCTAGTCACCACTGCAAAGTACAGCTGTGGAGCAGCTCAACAGGGTCACACTGAAAGCATGTGAAGGCGCCTCTGGCAGCCGCTATACAGTCCATGTATGACCCTGGAGCACAGCTCTAACCAGCTTGAATTAGTTAGGGTTGATTTGAGAGAGAGGAGGGAGGAAGGAAAAACCCTCTGAGTCAGAAAGAGAACCAACCACTCTCAGCTCACATAGAGTGAGTGGAATCGTACGGTATAATAACCTCAATTAATTATTATAGAAAATAAGTACTCCTGGGAAGAATTAGTAAAGAAATGATTCGCTTTATGTTACACAATATTATTCATAACAAATATAACTAAGTGATGATAAGATCACTTACATAATCCTTGTTAACACTGTCTACAGCAATTTAAGGTTTATTTATTTTAAATATTATCACGATTTATTATTGATATAAAAGATGTTAGGTTCTTGACATAGAAATAGTAGCAGCTGTCATACTTTAAAAAATTGATTCAATGCGAGATGATTGCCTTGAATCCTACATGAGAACACAGTGTCTAGCTCTTCCTCTATTCCTTGATAATTCTATACTTCAAGGCATCAATGTTAATGAGTTTTTTAGTAAGTGTTTGAACTAGATTGAAAATGCTTTAAGAGAGAAAATTTGGATGTTGCATTGCACAATATTATACATTCCACCATAATTGATGCTGATCTTCTGTTTTGCATTCCTATATAAAAGGTTTTCAAATATTTTCTTAGTAATAATGTATTTAGGTTATATTATATTATTTTAAAGCTTTTTACTTACCATGCTTAAAAATAATTCTTCAATTGTTTTAGAGCTAGCATTAGAGAACAGAAACACCAGAGATGGTAAAAGTGTGGGTGAAGAATGCATATTGAGTAGAAATGGGTGTGTAATCCTTGCACTGTACAAGAGTATGAGTCCTATAGTGTCTATGAATGATTGTTATACAAACTATCTGTTCTGTAAATGGCATCTTTTCAGTCATCTATGCAGATATTCTCTCCATAGTTTAGTAAGGAATTCCCATTGGAGTAAGAACAAATGTTGAACATGCCAAAAGCATGATAACTGTGGATCCTAAAGGTTTTAGAGTCTGGCTGAGATTGTGATGGTGTGTTAGTATGGTAAAATGATGCTCGTGTTACAAGCTGTAATCTCACCCCACTCTGCTGTCATTTACATATCAATACCTAGTCACTCTGTATACAATGTGTGCTACAAATGTGGCCTCAAAGACCACAAATACTTCACTATACTACAATATTACAACAGAAAGCCCCTAACACCAGTAAACAGAAAGCATGAATTTCATTATCAAGAAGTTTAATAACATTATACTGAGAATAAAAGATGTTTTAGGCTGTAACGGATTGATTGACAGTTGAGAGAGCACTCCAAGAGTCCTGGGTCTAATGTAAGATGATCCTATGAATGGCCCTGATATCAAGATACTTTACATACCAAAAGACCTTGGTGAATGTACTGACTGGGACACAGGGACAGTAGTTACTTCTGCTCACTCCTCAATCACTGCCTACTGGTAAACTCCTTTCTCTTGCTGAAGGACATTGCCAACTTCTTTGTTAACTCTCTCTTCATCCTTGATTTATTTTAAGACAGAGAAATATGGGAGACGTGAGTACCGTTTATCAGAATTTTGGTTTAAATTTTGATAGCTGTTGACTTTCATACTACAGACATACACACCCTTCTAGATCACAAATATCTGTTATCCAGTTCTGGTCTTGTGTTCAGTGTTTGCTAGTTATTTTGAGATTTGTCTGTTCTGTGATTCCAACATGCATAGACCTTGATTAGCTTTCAAACCTCTCATGGGGGGGAATGAGGTTTTTATACCTTAAAATATCTGTACAGAAGTACAAAAATAAAGAAATTATTACCCTGTCTTCTTTACCAAGCTACAGGGCTCCTACATTTAACCTGAAGAAAACTCCGACATTGCATCCAATTTGGTTACAAAACAGCCCTCTTCCTGCAATGTTTCGCTTTTACTTTAGCTCTCCATAAACCTACATTTAGTGCATACGTTTCAGCTTTGAACTCTCTTATTTAAATGTCACCTATCGTTCAGGGACAGAGATATGTTTTAATATTGTGTTCATCTAATGTATGCGATAATGACTCAAAAATTTAACTAAGATTTTTATTCGACATGCTAGAGTAATTGTTTCGATATTTGTATACGAGCAAACGTACAGTTCACATTAAATCGTTAACAGTTTGTAATGTATAATTAGCTGGTTGCATATTCAATGAACACCGATACATTTTAACTATGTTTGCGATAACATATTTTATAAGAATCCATAAGATTAAGATTTTGAACTGCGGGTTTTGCTATTCACTCTTGTTTTACCACATATTTGATTATGTTTTTAGTCTTGTACATATTTTATTAAATTATCCTTATTTTGTAAGAAAGAAGATTGCATGACTTAAAAACAAAGACTACAAACCTGTCTACATAATCAACATGGTCAACACGAAAACAATCGAATGTAAAATTTATTTTAGTAAGAGGTTCCTTACTCGTGTTGTTGTAAAAGACATTACATTTACGTTAGTAAAGTGCTTGGTACTATATTAGGGCATTTTATTTTGCTCACAGACCGTATCGAGTAGCCCAGAGGTCATTTACCCCGCCCTGTTCATCAGCTACATTCCTCGCATTCTTTAGCGCATTTTTACAGTATCTTACTCTATCCAAACCTTTTGACATTATTACCGTAATTTGCCTTGTAAGGATGACTTCTTGATTCGATATCAAGATTTTTTGCTTAAAAATCTAAAATTCTTAAAAAAGATGATATTATCATTTGTTTACCGCAAATAATCTTCAATGAATAACATCTCACATTTCACGCTACAGTTCTTTACATGTCTGACAAGATTTGCTTGCATTAAAAATACTTTTCTATTGATCCGATCCAAACCAGGTCGTCTGTCTCAAAAGTTTAAGTGCCAAGTCATTTAAGATTTCTGTTTTTTGTAAGTCGCAGAGTAGCTTTTTTAATCCAGATTGATGTCCACGTTTTAACAGAGAGATATTGTACAGCATGAGCGTGACAAATGCATCTCAGTAGGCAGGGTTCCTTTTATCTTTTTATCATCTCTATAGTGTTGTCTCCTTAATCTCTTCTAAGTGAAGCCATTTCAGCTCTTTTTTTAAGCCCTTTTCTGTGGAGCGTAGGATAAATAAAATTCCGTTTATTTGAGGAATTCTGTAACATAATATGGTAATCATTCATAGTATTATAGGAATACTGTATCATAGATTTACTGTTTTGTTCATGTTAAAATAGAATTTCTTTTTCTCTTCCTATTTCTTTCTCGTGTTTTTAAATTTCTTCGTTTTGTTGCGCATTATATCCTATATCGCATTTATCGTTCCCGCACTTGTATTATAGTAAGAAACAACATTGATAGAAATGGCTTGGTGCTGTGTGAGGTCACGCTACTAGGATAACATTACACATAATAAAGTAGTATCCTGCTCTAAAACGTACTTGACAATCTTCAATGACGTCGTAGCAAAATCCTTCACGAATCAAACAATTCAACACAAATTCTTTCATTTGTATAGGAATTCGTATCTAAGAGTCGTGTTGATTTTATATCAGATAGCAAAAGTTCCCATAGTAACGAAAACATTCGATTTAACGCTTGGAATATTTGCGTACAATATGTACATGGTGAAGAGCTAACCCGGGGAAAGCGGAGTATACATGCTGAGTGATCAATGAAGCCCCGTTGTGGTCGCAAAAGGGTACTGTTAGATTACCGGGTCTGTTCTCAGTATTCAAGTAACGAAAGCATTTGAAACAAAGGAAAAAAGATGATTGATGACGTTTTTTGTTCCTGTAAAGATTGGTTTAATTAATGAGTTTTTAATGAGGTTGATCGTTATGTTTATAGGACGATGCAGCTGCTAGACGTGAGGCAAGACGAAGGGAACGCGAGGCCAGACGAAAAGAGCGCGAAGCTGAATCGACAGCTGATGATGAAAGCGCGCGATCACGCCGCCGCAGAAAAGAAGGTAAGGACTTCCCGACCTGACGATGGTGTATCGATCTGACCCGTATGATTATTGATCTGCGTCGTGTAGTCTTCGTTACTGTCGTAGAGTTATCGATCTTTGTGTTAAATTATATTTGCTTGTCATAGAGGCGACTTATCGTTGCTTCATATCTCAATTATTTCCTTGTACTTTCTTTTGCTTCTAATAATAATTAATAACAATAACTATTAATAATTTTTAAAACAGAGTCTGATGAGTCTACTCTAACTCGTTCAGAGAGAGGTATTTTTACTTTTCATTTATTCATTTGTAAATGTCTCTCTCGCCAACACCTGGTGCTCTGATAACACAGGGATCCCATTCACTCTAATGCATCCAGTAGACCTGCCAATCATCCCAGCCCCTCCCCCTGTATTGATCAGCTATAACAATTCTCCTGACCCCCACCCCCTGCGGTAACATAGATCAAGCAATAACCTGTATCAGTTTCAATACCCCTTCCCTCCCCCCCCACTGGTGACCCCTGGAAGCGATGGAGGAGTATCAGAGTATCAAATCTTGGATCAATCCCTCCTTTTCTTATCTTATCTTGTAATGTTCTTCATACATAAATACTTGGTTAACATTTCAACTAACAGATTCAGAAAACGACAGGGCTTCAGCTCGTCGCCGTCGTGAGAGAGGTACTGATAACTAGTAACCATATTAGGCTCTACGTTTCCTTAGCAACGAAAACATGTCTGGCACGTGATGAATGTCATGGTCGTGTTTTAGTGAAGGGTTGTCCATTGAATACTAAATACTGCATGCTCGCTGGTGTTAAGTCCTTGTTAGCCTCATTCCCAACCGGTAGACTGTATTCATGCTCGCTGGTGTTAAGTCCTCGTTAGCCTCATTCCCAACCAGTAGACTGTATTCATGCTCGCTGGTGTTAAGTCCTCGTTAGCCTCATTCCCAACCGGTAGACTGTATTCATGCTCGCTGGTGTTAAGTCCTCGTTAGCCTCATTCCCAACCGGTAGACTGTATGCATGCTCGCTGGTGTTAAGTCCTCGTTAGCCTCATTCCCAACCGGTAGACTGTATTCATGCTCGCTGGTGTTAAGTCCTCGTTAGCCTCATTCCCAACCGGTAGACTGTATTCATGCTCGCTGGTGTTAAGTCCTCGTTAGCCTCATTCCCAACCGGTAGACTGTATTCAGTGGACAATCTTGTCGTCAATATTATCGGCCTTTTCTAAATGTCATAATATAGTTATAGAATTCTTTAATGTGTACTGAATTTATTTGCCCACCCCGAGATAGCGAACAAGGTGCATTATGGTCTAGATTGGGTACATTTTTATTTTATGCGCATGCCTTATATGGTGTTATTTGCCCAAGCTAGATCACAATGCATCCTGTTTGTCGGTCTCAGGAAAGGTATATGCCTTGTTTTAAGCTTAAGACAGTAGCACCAAATTGATTAGTTTGAGTACAAAAAGACATCTCGCAAGTATATCGTTAGCATATACAGAGTATAAACATAGCGATCATGCCGATAGTGTACGATCTATAGATCGTTTTCTCGAGGTTGCGTGCGCATCCAAATTTAAGGAACTTGACGGGCCACGATACCAGAACACGAGTATTATCATGCATTGCTATGAAATGTTTTTCGATAAGAATTCATAATATCGATTATTCTCCTCTTTAAATATAAAACTGTCTTCTGAATTTTACTGAATTTGCATTTTCTCAGTTTTGTGGCCCGTTAAGTTGGATGCGCACGCAACCTTGAAAAAACGGTCTATTGTCTGATCTTATCGTTCAAAGGATTTGTTTTACGACGTTTGTTAGTCTGTTAAAAGAATGATCTCCATCTTAGAGGGCAAGGTCAGCACCACACTCGACAGTTTAGATTCATTTACTTATATGGGTTCCTTAAGACACGGGTCATTAGGCCAGTATTTAAAGCCAGGAATGCGCCTCGTCTGTCACGACATGTTGTATTTACGCTCACCATCACGTTAATTTGCGTGTCTTTCGTCGTTCATTACATCACATCCAGCCCACCCCTGTGCCCTTCATGTATTCTATACAACATTATACACGTATCTTACACATATCCATCATGACAGAACAACAGCAGGAGGAAGAGGTAAAGGCAGAAAGGCAACGCCAAGAGAGAGGTACACTTGCGCACATCGTTATCATCTTTTTTTAATATCTGTCTTTAAGAGATCAATCATTTGTTCATTAGTATCAGTATAAGAGTTGGGAACTGGTCTTAATTTAATACCGGGGGGGGGGGGGGGGGGGGGGGAGAGGTCAAAAAGGTAGAATCCCAGCAATGATTAGGGCATGAAAAAATACTAGATTTACATACGTAATTCCAAATTGATCTTTGAGCCGTGCCATGATATAGATCAGCCCTAAAGGTTGTTTCAGGTTTCTATCTTAGCCGTTAGTTAGCCGTGCCCTGATATAGATCAGTCTATAGATCGGCCCAGAAGTTGTTTGACGGTCGATGGGAAAGAATATTTCTTACTTCTAACCTGAATACCTTGTTATTTTACGGCCAGTCCCCTACAGACATGATAACATTTCGCTTCATACTCACATACTCGTTTCACTTACTAAAGAACGCGAAGAGGCAGAAGCACGAGAAAAAGAAGAGAGGGAACGGGAACGAGAACGTCGAAGAAGAGGTAAAACATTCTCTCCACTCTCGTCTCTTCATTCTTTGTCCCGTTTGACTTGTAACAACTAAACATAGATAAAAGTTATTTAGTTGAAGGGAAAATCCAACAATCAATATTATTAGAATAACTAACTTTTCTATAATTCTCTTTTATTATTCTGTCTTGTTAATGCTCTAAAAAACTTATCTCAGTACTGACAGGCATTGGGACAGATGTTACCTTGACAGGAAATGACGTCCCCGCATGGTGCCCAAGCCAAACTTTTTGTTATTGTTTATGACGTCATTGGTTACGTCATTATATCTTGTGGTGACGTCATGATATCATGTGGTGACGTCATCGTATCTTGTTGTGACGTCGTCATATCTTGGGGTGACGTCATCGTATCTCGTGGTGACGTCATCATATCTTGTGGTGACGTCATCATATCTAGAGGTGACGTCATTATATGGGTATCAAGGAATTCCATCCACCTTCAGTATTGCTATTTAAGTCATCCAATCGTTTTAATGTCATTTTGTTACAGAGGAGCAGGAAGCTGAGGAAAGAAGTCGACGTAGACAAGGTATTCCTACTCTTTCTTGTTCTTTTTATACAAACTACATTCTTATTCTTTTCTTAATCTTATTGTCACGTGATATTGAATACATCTTTATTCACTGGTATTCTATTGTTCGAGCATTGTGTCATTTGTTTCGGCTTTGCACGTGTATTGTTTAATATTTACGTATCAGTTGTCATGGTTACCTTCATCTATTACGTATCAATTGCTATGGTAACGTGCACTCAATACGCATGCGTTCCCATGTCAACGTCCAATGATAACGTATCATCATTTCATCATATGTCAGAAGAGGAAGAGAACGATCGACGCAGAAGACAGAAAGGTACATTCACCTTCTATTCATTTCCATTCTCTCCCTTTCCCATTTTTCCCTTTATTATTATTTTTCTCTTTCTTTTTTCCTTCCTTTTTCCCATTTTTATTACATTTTCTTCCATTTACTCTGAGCCATTAATGCTAGACTATTCCCTGTCATATATCAGTCATCTGTTCCCAGCTAATGCTACTAATACTTTAACAGCAGAAGCAGAACGTTCATACAACTCACGGCGTGGTTATCACCGAGGTACAAACGTCTGCCAATATTTATTATACACTTATCCACATACGCACTAACACATCCTTGCGTTTAACCAAGGCTTAAGCCGAAAAAAATGGTCTAACCAGAAGCAAAGCAGGTTTAACCAGAAACAAAACAGATTTATCCAAGAGCAAAACTGGTTAAACCTTAAACGAAGAGGAAGTTTGATTAGCTGAGAATTACTCTAGTTATTCTTACGACAATACTTGTAACATCAAAATTGTAATAATATGATAATATTTTATGATTATTAATTATTTAATTAATGGATATTTAACACGAGCACGACTAAGATTGAAATCTTCTGCATTGCTGTATTGATGTTACTTCATGTATTATTAGCTATTTACCAATAATTTAATAATATAGCGTCCGCTTGATCCGTGAAGAGTATGAAGTCCAGCGGGTGCGAGAGTATTGATGTGTAAGGCGAAGTGTGTTAATCTAAACATACTGTGTGGTTTGCAGATGAAGAAAACGACGATGAAGAGGAAGAAAAAGAAGACACAATCTTCGAAACGATGTCTCCGCAGAAGAAAGGTAATAATAAATAAATAAATCAAATCAACTAATTGCAAGGTTACGAAAATTCCCAAGAGAGTCCGCAAAGACAAAAACATTGCGGCAATCTTGGTACGGTTAACAATGGATACTAATAGGAAAAATCTTATGTTAAATGGCATCAACATGGCTGCTATGACGTAACGTGAGAGCGAAAACAGATGGAGACTCCTTCTTTTTTCCCAAAAACAAACAAACAAACAAAAACTGGTCATCACTAATCACCACCGCAAGTACAGCAGTGGTGCAGCTTGACGGGGTTCAAATGAGACCATGCGAAGGCGTCTCTGGCAGCCGCTATACGCTCCATGTATGACCCCGGGGCACAACCCTTTACCAGTTTGAATTAGTAAGGGTTGATTTGAGCTGTGATGTTCCTGTTTCTTAGCATTTTCACTTTCCTTCTTATCTTCCTTTAGCCTCTATTTTGGAGGGTCTTGCGGAAGAATTCCGTCGAATCGTGGAGCAGCGTGAAGCTAAGGGACAGATGGTAGCAGTATCAGCCCAAGAGTTGGACGAACTTGACCTTAAAGTGCGTTCGTTACGAACACAAGTCCGCAAGGCTGAGGAGAACAACAACCAACTTAACAAACAAAAACGAGAAATCGATGAAAAGCTTAAGAAGAATGAAAATGAGGCAAGTAGATAACGTGGATATCACGAAGAGTGAGTGTGGAAGCACTGGTGGCGTGCGCTGCTAATGCGCCGCCTCTCACCAATGCGGCCCGAGTTCGAGTCCTGCCAATCTCGATGTCGTATGTGAGTAGAGTTGCTTCGAGGGTTTTCCTCCGGGTCCTCCGGTTTTCCTCCGGGTCCTCCGGTTTTCCTCCCTCCTCAGAAATCAACTTCTAAATTCTAATTCGATCTTTAGGCTTTCACTTAATATTGAGCCTAGCTCTGTTGTGATTGTCCCACGCTGTGATACGACAAAGCTTTGTAGATTAGAAGTGAATTAAGAGTGAATACAAAATAATGGGTTTTAAAAGTTTTTTTTATCATAATGCTTGATAAATATTTTCTATTGGTTGAAATGCTAAATTTTACTGTTTGATTGGTTTACAGCTTAACAAACTACGTAACGAGCTTCAGACTGCAGAAGCAGAGAACGAGTTGGCCATTAAAGAAGGAAAGTAAGTAAACCCTTCCCGTCACTTCACATTCTTTCACCTTGGCTTTCTGTTGAACGATTGTTGGGTTGTTACTGTTGTTGCGAGAGGAAATAAGTTTTAGTTACTTTGTTTATTGTTTTTCCCCTATCAATTTCAGGAAAGTTGCACCTAAACTACCAACTGGACCTGCTGTAAGTAATGTCTTGAGCTGAGCCTGCGATTCTGCGCATGACAGTCCTTGTCCTTACTGCACATGACACAGTCCTTGTCCTTACTGCACATGACACAGTCCTTGTCCTTACAGCGCATGACACAGTCCTTGTCCTTACTGCGCATGACACAGTCCTTGTCCTTACTGCGCATGACACAGTCCTTGTCCTTACTGCACATGACACAGTCCTTGTCCTTACTGCGCATGACACAGTCCTTGTCCTTACTGCACATGACACAGTCCTTGTCCTTACTGCGCATGACACAGTCCTTGTCCTTACTGCACATGACACAGTCCTTGTCCTTACAGCGCATGACACAGTCCTTGTCCTTACTGCGCATGACACAGTCCTTGTCCTTACTGCGCATGACACAGTCCTTGTCCTTACTGCGCATGACACAGTCCTTGTCCTTACTGCGCATGACACAGTCCTTGTCCTTACTGCGCATGACACAGTCCTTGTCCTTACTGCGCATGACACAGTCCTTGTCCTTACTGCGCATGACAGTCCTTGTCCTTACTGCGCATGACACAGTCCTTGTCCTTACTGCGCATGACACAGTCCTTGTCCTTACTGCACATGACACAGTCCTTGTCCTTACTGCGCATGACAGTCCTTGTCCTTACTGCTCATGACACAGTCCTTGTCCTTACTGCACATGACACAGTCCTTGTCCTTACTGCACATGACACAGTCCTTGTCCTTACTGCACATGACACAGTCCTTGTCCTTACTGCGCATGACAGTCCTTGTCCTTACTGCACATGACACAGTCCTTGTCCTTACAGCGCATGACACAGTCCTTGTCCTTACTGCGCATGACACAGTCCTTGTCCTTACTGCGCATGACAGAGTCCTCGTTCTTACTGCACATGACACAGTCCTTGTCCTTACAGCGCATGACACAGTCCTTGTCCTTACTGCGCATGACACAGTCCTTGTCCTTACTGCGCATGACAGAGTCCTCGTTCTTACTGCACATGACACAGTCCTTGTCCTTACTGCACATGACACAGTCCTTGTCCTTACTGCGCATGACACAGTCCTTGTCCTTACTGCGCAATCTCTAATTCTATTTTTTAAATCTTTTTCAACAGAAAAAGAAGGCTTCTCCAGTAAGTATTTTTTTATTAATTTATTAATTTTATTTGACTTACGAATATTTTGATACATACTTTCATTTAAAAATAACTTTAATGGCAAGCTATTTTGCTGACTGCTATTTTGAGAGTAAGATAGTCTTTTTTCGAAACATGCTGAAAATCCGATCGCGACGAGGTTTGATATTTTGATATTTTGTTCGGACTTGTTCGTTCGGCCTTCAATAGTCGTTACTTCAAAGCAAGTGATACCACAGGGAACCTACTTAAACCAGCACAGCAACAGAAGAACACTAGAACACTTAACAGGGTGAACAGGTTTCTTAACAGGCTGAACAGGTTTCTTAACCGCACCACAGGAAACCCAAGGAACGTTTTTTCGAGGTACGAAAAATTGTTCCTTGGGTTTTTTTGTATTTGGTGTTTTGTATTCGTAGTGAGTTGTCCACTAATGATGTGTTTGTTTGGTGTGTTATATTAGTTTGGTGGTGGATTCATTAATGTTGTCCGTAAAGCTCAGTCTGCTGCCTGGGAAGAGAAGTTTAAAGCCATGAAAGACAAGAAGAAGGGTTCTGAGGTAAAAATAATAAATATCTTCAATATGTAATGACAGTGCAGAAAAACGGTGTTTGGCCTTTCGCCATAAGGACAGCTTTACACATTTAAGCTCAAGATTTTGTAAACACGTTCTTTTGGAGCCAAATAGCAAAATATCAAATGCGGCCAAAATTTATTAAATGCGTATTTGAGATAAGCCGTGTACTTTGGGAGAGGTGATATTTTGATAAGCAGAAAAACTGACGTTTTCGTGAATACTAATAAGTAGATTTACTCTAATTCGATAAAATTTCGTCACAAGTTTCCAGCAGCAGTGACACAAATGAAACGCTTAAAAATTTGGAGTATTAAACTCAGTTAAATTAAAAAATCGTGAAGGTAGAGGGCTTGTCGTTTTTCTGCCCTGTCGTACAATCCAGTTCTCGTTTATCTCTTCTATTCGTGTGCTTGTTCCTGTATTTTTTCGGTTTTTATTCGTATATTCTCGTATCGTGCTCGGGAGTGCTCGGTTAGTTATTGTGCGGTATTTTTTTGATTATCTTTTTTTGTCTCGTTTCTCATTCGTATGATCTCGTATCGTGTTCGGGAGATGGTCGGTTTGTTATCGGGTGTTGGTCATTGTGCGGTATTTTTTTATTCCCTTTTTTTGTCTCGTTTCTCATTCGTATGATCTCGTATCGTGTTCGGGAGATAGTCGGTTTGTTATCGGGTGTTAGTCATTTTGCAGTATTTTTTTTAATCCCTTTTTTTGGTCTCGTTTCTCATTCGTATGATCTCGTATCGTGTTCGGGAGATGGTCGGTTTGTTATCGGGTGTTTGTGAATGATACACATGATAGTATCGATATTCTATTCTTACAGCCTAAGCCCGACTGGGTGACCAAAGTAAAGAAGCCAGAAAACCCTCTTATCGCCATCAAAAAACCCGCGCCATCAGCAGCAAAACCAGAAGAAAAGAAACCACAATGGGCTCAAACCAAACTGAAGAAAGGTGGAGGAGGGCGTGATGATGCTGGCACCAAATTCGAGAAAAGACCTGACTGGTCCGCACGTTCACTCAAGAAAACTGAAAAGAAAGATGAGGACGATGATGACAGGGTGACCAAGAGACACGACTGGAGGGAAGGACTGAAGGCATCAGACAAGAAGTGAACAATTATTACAACCATTATTAACCCTTTTGCTTTTGATTTATCTAGTTTAAAAAATGACCTAAATGAAAAATGGATGTTTCTTTCAGTAATATAGGAATCAATGTTGTTGTATTGTTAAGACTCATTCCAAGCCTTACTCGTGCCTTATGTCCGGGGACAGCCTGAGAGCAAGATTTTACTTTAATGCCTTTGCGTTATTCGCAACATCATGATGTCCGGGATCCTTACACTACACCTTTCCCGTGGCCACCCCTGTTAGGCTTGGATTATCATTCTAGTTAAGATCAGCATCAATATGTGGTACAGCTCTCTTAGGTTTTCAGCTGGAATAATAAAAGGAAGAAGTATTTTAGATCCATTATATTTTTATACTTCATATTAAGATAATGTTTTTTATTTGATCAAAATGGAAAGTTTACTCCAATCATTATGCATTATAGCAGTTATATCAGGTAACGTTCAAATGCTCTCATTTGATTGGCTATTAACTTTACCATCTATAAAGTCATAACAGCTTTTTTATTTTTATACCGTTGAACAAATATTTGGATGCCATGACATCTCAGTAATTAACTTTAGTCTTCCGTTTCACAAAACCATAGTGAACGAATTTTGTAACTATTTTAATGTCTGAATGGAATAAATTTCCAATTCCTTGCACTTTCATCTCTTGTTATTATTACTTATCTCTACAGTCCTATTTTATTCTCCCAAATTTCTTATTCAAAACTAGTTATAAAAACGCATCCTTTCTAGCTATAAAACACAAATGCCTACCCCATCAAACCCCAAAATGGCCAAAAATAACCCATTTTGCACACTTCATAAATAATGCATATTTTCCAAAAAGGTGTGAAAATAACCCAAAATGCATCAAAACCATGTCGATACTTTTTGCCCCAAAATATCCAAAAATGACCTATTTTGCATCCTTCATAAATAATGCATATTTTCTTAAAAGGTGTGAAAATGCCTCAAAATTCATCAAAACCATGGGCTATAGTCCATGCTTTTTGCCCCAAAATGGCCAAAAATGACCTATTTTGCATCCTTCATAAATAATGCATATTTTCCCAAAAGGTGTGAAAATGGCCCAAAATTCGTCAAAACCATGGGCTATAGTCCGTGCTTTTTGCCCCAAAATGGCCAAAAATTACGTATTTTGCATCCCTCATAAATAATGCATATTTTCCCAAAAAGCGTCCATGCTTTTTGCCCCAAAATGGCAAAAAATGACCTTTTTTGCATCCTTCATAAATAATGCATATTTTTTTTAAAGGTGTGAAAATGGCCCAAAATTCGTCAAAACCATGGGCTATAGTCCATGCTTTTTGCCCCAAAATGGCCAAAAATGACCTTTTTTGCATCCTTCATAAAAAATGCATATTTTCTTAAAAGGTGTGAAAATGAACTAAAATTCGTTAAACCATGGGCTATAGTCCATGCTTTTTGCCCGAAATGGCCAAAAATGACCTATTTTCCATCCTTCATAAATAATGCATATTTTCTTAAAAGGTGTGAAAATGGCAAGAAATTCGTCAAAACCATGGGCTATAGTCCATGCTTTTTGCCCCAAAATGGCCAAAAATGACCTATTTTGCATCCTTCATAAATAATGCATATTTTCTTAAAAGGTGTGAAAATGCCTCAAAATTCGTCAAAACCATGGGCTATAGTCCATGCTTTTTGCCCCAAAATGGCCAAAAATGACCTATTTTGCATCCTTCATAAATAATGCATATTTTCCCAAAAGGTGTGAAAATGGCCCAAAATTCGTCAAAACCATGGGCTATAGTCCGTGCTTTTTGCCCCAAAATGGCCAAAAATTACGTATTTTGCATCCCTCATAAATAATGCATATTTTCCCAAAAAGCGTCCATGCTTTTTGCCCCAAAATGGCAAAAAATGACCTTTTTTGCATCCTTCATAAATAATGCATATTTTTTTTAAAGGTGTGAAAATGGCCCAAAATTCGTCAAAACCATGGGCTATAGTCCATGCTTTTTGCCCCAAAATGGCCAAAAATGACCTTTTTTGCATCCTTCATAAAAAATGCATATTTTCTTAAAAGGTGTGAAAATGAACTAAAATTCGTTAAACCATGGGCTATAGTCCATGCTTTTTGCCCGAAATGGCCAAAAATGACCTATTTTCCATCCTTCATAAATAATGCATATTTTCTTATAAGGTGTGAAAATGGCAAGAAATTCGTCAAAACCATGGGCTATAGTCCATGCTTTTTGCCCCAAAATGGCCAAAAATGACCTATTTTCCATCCGCCATAAATAATGCATATTTTCTTAAAAGGTGTGAAAATGGCCAGAAATTCGTCAAAACCATGGGCTATAGTCCATGCTTTTTGCCCCAAAATGGCCAAAAATGACCTATTTTGCATCGTTCATAAATAATGCATATATTTTTAAAAGGTGTAAAAATGGCCCAAAATTCGTCAAAACCATGGGCTATACTCCATGCTTTTTGCCCCAAAATGGCATAAAATGAACTATTTTGCATCCTTCATAAATAATGCATATTTTCTTAAAAGGTGTGAAAATGCCTCAAAATTCATCAAAACCATGGGCTATAGTCCATGCTTTTTGCCCCAAAATGGCCAAAAATAACGTATTTTGCATCCTTCATAAATAATGCATATTTTCCCAAAAGGTGTGAAAATGGCCCAAAATTCGTCAAAACCATGGGCTATAGTCCGTGCTTTTTGCCCCAAAATGGCCAAAAATTACGTATTTTGCATCCCTCATAAATAATGCATATTTTCCCAAAAAGCGTCCATGCTTTTTGCCCCAAAATGGCAAAAAATGACCTTTTTTGCATCCTTCATAAATAATGCATATTTTTTTTAAAGGTGTGAAAATGGCCCAAAATTCGTCAAAACCATGGGCTATAGTCCATGCTTTTTGCCCCAAAATGGCCAAAAATGACCTTTTTTGCATCCTTCATAAAAAATGCATATTTTCTTTAAAGGTGTGAAAATGAACTAAAATTCGTTAAACCATGGGCTATAGTCCATGCTTTTTGCCCGAAATGGCCAAAAATGACCTATTTTCCATCCTTCATAAATAATGCATATTTTCTTATAAGGTGTGAAAATGGCAAGAAATTCGTCAAAACCATGAGCTATAGTCCATGCTTTTTGCCCCAAAATGGCCAAAAATGACCTATTTTCCATCCGCCATAAATAATGCATATTTTCTTAAAAGGTGTGAAAATGGCCAGAAATTCGTCAAAACCATGGGCTATAGTCCATGCTTTTTGCCCCAAAATGGCCAAAAATGACCTATTTTGCATCGTTCATAAATAATGCATATATTTTTAAAAGGTGTAAAAATGGCCCAAAATTCGTCAAAACCATGGGCTATACTCCATGCTTTTTGCCCCAAAATGGCCAAAAATGAACTATTTTGCATCCTTCATAAATAATGCATATATTCTTAAAAGGTGTGAAAATGCCTCAAAATTCGTCAAAACCATGGTCTATAGTCCATGCTTTTCCCCACAAAATGGCCAAAAATGACCAATTTTCCATTCTTCATAAGTAATGCATATTTTTTTAAAGGTGTGAAAATGGCCAGAAATTCGTCAAAACCATGGGCTATAGTCCGTGCTTTTTGCCCCAAAATGGCCAAAAATAACGTATTTTGCATCCCTCATAAATAATGCATATTTTCCCAAAAAGCGTCAATGCGTTTTGCCCGAAAATGGCCAAAAATGACCTTTTTTGCATCCTTCATTAATAATGCATATTTTCCCAAAAGGTGTGAAAATGGCCCAAAATTCGTAAAAACCATGGGCTATAGTCCATGCTTTTTACCCCAAAATGGCCAAAAATGACCTATTTTGCATCCTTCATAAAAAATGCATATTTTCTTAAAAGGTGTGAAAATGAACTAAAATTCGTCAAAACCATGGGCTATAGTCCATGCTTTTTGCCCGAAATGGCCAAAAATGACCTTTTTTGCATCCTTCATAAAAAATGCATATTTTCTTAAAAGGTGTGAAAATGAACTAAAATTCGTGAAAACCATGGGCTATAGTCCATGCTTTTTGCCCGAAATGGCCAAAAATGACCTATTTTCCATCCTTCATAAATAATGCATATTTTCTTAAAAGCTGTGAAAATGGCAAGAAATTCGTCAAAACCATGGGCTATAGTCCATGCTTTTTGCCCCAAAATCGCCAAAAGTGACCTATTTTCCTTCCTTCATAAATAAGGCATATTTTCTTAAAAGGTTTGAAAATAGCCCAAAATTCGTCAAAACCATGGGCTATAGTCCGTGCTTTTTGCCCCAAAATGGCCAAAAATAACGTATTTTGCATCCCTCATAAATAATGCATATTTTCCCAAAAAGCGTCCATGCTTTTTGCCCCAAAATGGCCAAAAATGACCTTTTTTGCATTCTTCATAAATAATGTATATTTTTTTTAAAGGTGTGAAAATGGCCCAAAATTCGTCAAAACCATGGGCTATAGTCCATGCTTTTTGCCCCAAAATGGCCAAAAATGACCTTTTTTGCATCCTTCATAAAAAATGCATATTTTCTTAAAAGGTGTGAAAATGAACTAAAATTCGTCAAAACCATGGGCTATAGTCCATGCTTTTTGCCCGAAATGGCCAAAAATGACCTATTTTCCATCCTTCATAAATAATGCATATATTCTTAAAAGGTGTGAAAATGGCAAGAAATTCGTCAAAACCATGGGCTATAGTCCATGCTTTTTGCCCCAAAATCGCCAAAAGTGACCTATTTTCCTTCCTTCATAAATAAGGCATATTTTCTTAAAAGGTTTGAAAATAGCCCAAAATTCGTCAAAACCATGGGCTATAGTCCATGCTTTTTACCCCAAAATGGCCAAAAATGACCTTTTTTGCATCCTTCATAAAAAATGCATATTTTCTTAAAAGGTGTGAAAATGAACTAAAATTCGTCAAAACCATGGGCTATAGGCCATGCTTTTTGCCCGAAATGGCCAAAAATGACCTTTTTTGCATCCTTCATAAAAAATGCATATTTTCTTAAAAGGTGTGAAAATGAACTAAAATTCGTGAAAACCATGGGCTATAGTCCATGCTTTTTGCCCGAAATGGCCAAAAATGACCTATTTTCCATCCTTCATAAATAATGCATATTTTCTTAAAAGCTGTGAAAATGGCAAGAAATTCGTCAAAACCATGGGCTATAGTCCATGCTTTTTGCCCCAAAATGGCCAAAAGTGACCTATTTTCCTTCCTTCATAAATAAGGCATATTTTCTTAAAAGGTTTGAAAATAGCCCAAAATTCGTCAAAACCATGGGCTATAGTCCGTGCTTTTTGCCCCAAAATGGCCAAAAATAACGTATTTTGCATCCCTCATAAATAATGGATATTTTCCCAAAAAGCGTCCATGCTTTCTGCCCCAAAATGGCCAAAAATGACCTATTTTGCATCGTTCATAAATAATGCATATTTTCCCAAAAGGTGTGAAAATGGCCCAAAATTCGTCAAAACCATGGGCTATAGTCCATGCTTTTTGCCCCAAAATATCCAAAAATGACCTATTTTCCATCCTTCATAAATAATGCATATATTTTTAAAAGGTGTGAAAATGAACCAAAATTCGTCAAAACCATGGGCTATAGTCCATGCTTTTTGCCCCAAAATGGCCAAAAATGATCTATTTTGCATGCTTCATAAATAATGCATATATTCTTAAAAGGTGTGAAAATGGCTCAAAATTCGTCAAAACCATGGGCTATAGTCCATGCTTTTTGCCCCAAAAGGGCCAAAAATAACGTATTTTGCATCCCTCATAAATAATGCATATTTTCCCAAAAAGCGTCCATGCTTTCTGCCCCAAAATGGCCAAAAATGACCTATTTTCCATCCGCCATAAATAATGCATATTTTCTTAAAAGGTGTGAAAATGGCCAGAAATTCGTCAAAACCATGGGCTATAGTCCATGCTTTTTGCCCCAAAATGGCCAAAAATGACCTATTTTGCATCGTTCATAAATAATGCATATATTTTTAAAAGGTGTAAAAATGGCCCAAAATTCGTCAAAACCATGGGCTATACTCCATGCTTTTTGCCCCAAAATGGCCAAAAATGAACTATTTTGCATCCTTCATAAATAATGCATGTATTCTTAAAAGGTGTGAAAATGCCCCAAAATTCGTCAAAACCATGGTCTATAGTCCATGCTTTTCCCCACAAAATGGCCAAAAATGACCAATTTTCCATTCTTCATAAGTAATGCATATTTTTTTAAAGGTGTGAAAATGGCAAGAAATTCGTCAAAACCATGGGCTATAGTCCGTGCTTTTTGCACCAAAATGGCCAAAAATAACGTATTTTGCATCCCTCATAAATAATGCATATTTTCCCAAAAAGCGTCAATGCGTTTTGCCCGAAAATGGCCAAAAATGACCTTTTTTGCATCCTTCATTAATAATGCATATTTTCCCAAAAGGTGTGAAAATGGCCCAAAATTCGTAAAAACCATGGGCTATAGTCCATGCTTTTTACCCCAAAATGGCCAAAAATGACCTTTTTTGCATCCTTCATAAAAAATGCATATTTTCTTAAAAGGTGTGAAAATGAACTAAAATTCGTCAAAACCATGGGCTATAGTCCATGCTTTTTGCCCGAAATGGCCAAAAATGACCTTTTTTGCATCCTTCATAAAAAATGCATATTTTCTTAAAAGGTGTGAAAATGAACTAAAATTCGTGAAAACCATGGGCTATAGTCCATGCTTTTTGCCCGAAATGGCCAAAAATGACCTATTTTCCATCCTTCATAAATAATGCATATTTTCTTAAAAGCTGTGAAAATGGCAATAAAATTCGTCAAAACCATGGGCTATAGTCCATGCTTTTTGCCCCAAAATCGCCAAAAGTGACCTATTTTCCTTCCTTCATAAATAAGGCATATTTTCTTAAAAGGTTTGAAAATAGCCCAAAATTCGTCAAAACCATGGGCTATAGTCCGTGCTTTTTGCCCCAAAATGGCCAAAAATAACGTATTTTGCATCCCTCATAAATAATGCATATTTTCCCAAAAATCGTCCATGCTTTTTGCCCCAAAATGGCCAAAAATGACCTTTTTTGCATTCTTCATAAATAATGTATATTTTTTTTAAAGGTGTGAAAATGGCCCAAAATTCGTCAAAACCATGGGCTATAGTCCATGCTTTTTGCCCCAAAATGGCCAAAAATGACCTTTTTCGCATCCTTCATAAAAAATGCATATTTTCTTAAAAGGTGTGAAAATGAACTAAAATTCGTGAAAACCATGGGCTATAGTCCATGCTTTTTGCCCGAAATGGCCAAAAATGACCTATTTTCCATTCTTCATAAATAATGCATATTTTCTTAAAAGCTGTGAAAATGGCAAGAAATTCGTCAAAACCATGGGCTATAGTCCATGCTTTTTGCCCCAAAATCGCCAAAAGTGACCTATTTTCCTTCCTTCATAAATAAGGCATATTTTCTTAAAAGGTTTGAAAATAGCCCAAAATTCGTCAAAACCATGGGCTATAGTCCGTGCTTTTTGCCCCCAAAATGGCCAAAAATAACGTATTTTGCATCCCTCATAAATAATGGATATTTTCCCAAAAAGCGTCCATGCTTTCTGCCCCAAAATGGCCAAAAATGACCTTTTTTGCATCCTTCATAAATAATGTATATTTTTTTTAAAGGTGTGAAAATGGCCCAAAATTCGTCAAAACCGTGGGCTATAGTCCATGCTTTTTGCCCCAAAATGTCCAAAAATGACCTATTTTGCATCGTTCATAAAAAATGCATATTTTCCCAAAAGGTGTGAAAATGGCCCAAAATTCGTCAAAACCATTGGCTATAGTCCATGCTTTTTGCCCCAAATTGGCCAAAAATGACCTATTTTGCATCCTTCATAAATAATGCATACTTTCCCAAAAGGTGTGAAAATGGCCCAAAATTCGTCAAAACCATGGGCTATAGTCCATGCTTTTTGTCCCAAAATATCCAAAAATGACCTATTTTGCATCCTTCATAAATAATGCATATTTTCCCAAAAGGTGTGAAAATGGCCCAAAATTCGTCAAAACCATGGGCTATAGTCCATGCTTTTTGCCCCAAAATATCCAAAAATGACCTATTTTCCATCCTTCATAAATAATGCATATATTTTTAAAAGGTGTGAAAATGAACCAAAATTCGTCAAAACCATGGGCTATAGTCCATGCTTTTTGCCCCAAAATGGCCAAAAATGATCTATTTTGCATGCTTCATAAATAATGCATATATTCTTAAAAGGTGTGAAAATGGCTCAAAATTCGTCAAAACCATGGGCTATAGTCCATGCTTTTTGCCCCAAAAGGGCCAAAAATAACGTATTTTGCATCCCTCATAAATAATGCATATTTTCCCAAAAAGCGTCCATGCTTTCTGCCCCAAAATGGCCAAAAATGACCTATTTTCCATCCGCCATAAATAATGCATATTTTCTTAAAAGGTGTGAAAATGGCCAGAAATTCGTCAAAACCATGGGCTATAGTCCATGCTTTTTGCCCCAAAATGGCCAAAAATGACCTATTTTGCATCGTTCATAAAAAATGCATATTTTCTTAAAAGGTGTGAAAATGAACCAAAATTCGTGAAAACCATGGGCTATAGTCCATGCTTTTTGCCCCAAAATGGCCAAAAATGATCTATTTTGCATGCTTCATAAATAATGCATATATTCTTAAAAGGTGTGAAAATGGCTCAAAATTCGTCAAAACCATGGGCTATAGTCCATGCTTTTTGCCCCAAAAGGCCAAAAATAACGTATTTTGCATCCCTCATAAATAATGCATATTTTCCCAAAAAGCGTCCATGCTTTCTGCCCCAAAATGGCCAAAAATGACCTTTTTTGCATCCTTCATAAATAATGTATATTTTTTTTAAAGGTGTGAAAATGGCCCAAAATTCGTCAAAACCATGGGCTATAGTCCATGCTTTTTGCCCCAAAATGTCCAAAAATGACCTATTTTGCATCCTTCATAAAAAATGCATATTTTCTTAAAAGGTGTGAAAATGAACCAAAATTCGTCAAAACCATGGGCTATAGTCCGTGCTTTTTGCCCCAAAATGGCCAAAAATAACGTATTTAGCATCCCTCATAAATAATGGATATTTTCCCAAAAAGCGTCCATGCTTTTTGCCCCAAAATGGCCAAAAATGACCTATTTTGCATCCTTCATAAAAAATGCATATTTTCTTAAAAGGTGTGAAAATGAACCAAAATTCGTGAAAACCATGGGCTATAGTCCATGCTTTTTGCCCCAAAATGGCCAAAAATGATCTATTTTGCATGCTTCATAAATAATGCATATATTCTTAAAAGGTGTGAAAATGGCCCAAAGTTCGTCAAAACCATGGGCTATAGTCCATGCTTTTTGCCCCAAAATGGCCAAAAATGACCTATTTTGCATCCTTCATAAATAATGCATATTTTCTTAAAAGGTGTGAAAATGCCTCAAAATTCGTCAAAACCATTGGCTATAGTCCATGCTTTTTACCCCAAATTGGCCAAAAATGACCTATTTTGCATCGTTCATAAATAATGCATATTTTCCCAAAAGGTGTGAAAATGGCCCAAAATTCGTCAAAACCATGGGCTATAGTCCATGCTTTTTGTCCCAAAATATCCAAAAATGACCTATTTTGCATCCTTCATAAATAATGCATATTTTCCCAAAAGGTGTGAAAATGGCCCAAAATTCGTCAAAACCATGGGCTATAGTCCATGCTTTTTACCCCAAAATATCCAAAAATGACCTATTTTCCATCCTTCATAAATAATGCATATATTTTTAAAAGGTGTGAAAATGGTCCAAAATTCGTCAAAACCATGGGCTATAGTCCATGCTTTTTGCCCCAAAATGGCCAAAAATGATCTATTTTGCATGCTTCATAAATAATGCATATATTCTTAAAGGTGTGAAAATGGCTCAAAATTCGTCAAAACCATGGGCTATAGTCCATGCTTTTTGCCCCAAAATGGCCAAAAATAACGTATTTTGCATCCCTCATAAATAATGCATATTTTCCCAAAAAGCGTCCATGCTTTCTGCCCCAAAATGGTCCAAAAATGACCTTTTTTGCATCCTTCATAAATAATGTATATTTTTTTTAAAGGTGTGAAAATGGCCCAAAATTCGTCAAAACCATGGGCTATAGTCCATGCTTTTTGCCCCAAAATGGCCAAAAATGACCTATTTTGCATCCTTCATAAAAAATGCATATTTTCTTAAAAGGTGTGAAAATGAACCAAAATTCGTGAAAACCATGGGCTATAGTCCATGCTTTTTGCACCAAAATGGCCAAAAATGATCTATTTTGCATGCTTCATAAATAATGCATATATTCTTAAAAGGTGTGAAAATGGCTCAAAATTCGTCAAAACCATGGGCTATAGTCCGTGCTTTTTACCCCCAAATTGGCCAAAAATGACCTATTTTCCATGCTTCATAATAATGCATATTTTCCCAAAAGGTGTGAAAATGGCCCCAAAATTCGTCAAAACCCATGGGCTATAGTCCATGCTTTTTGTCCCAAATATCCAAAAATGACCTATTTTGCATCCTTCATAAATAATGCATATTTTTCCCAAAGGTGTGAAAATGGCCCCAAAATTCGTCAAAACCATGGGCTATAGTCCATGCTTTTTTACCCCAAAATATCACAAAATGACCTATTTTCCATCCTTCATAAATAATGCATATATTTTTAAAGGTGTGAAAATGGTCCAAAATTCCGTCAAAACCATGGGCTATAGTCCATGCTTTTCTGCACCCTAAAATGGCCAAATAATGACTCATTTTGCCATGCTTCATTAAATAACTGCATATATTCTTAACAAGGTTGTGAAAATAGCTCACAAATTCGTCCTTCCAAAACATCCATGGGCTCATCGTCCATGCTTTTTGCACCCCAAATGGCCAACATAAAACCGTACTTTTGCATCCTCATAAATACTCGCCATACTTTTCCCAAAAAGCGTCCATGCTTTCTGCCCCACAAATGGCCAACAAATGACCTTTTTTGCATCCTTCATAAATAATGTATATTTTTTTAAAGGCTGTGTCCTGTGATGAATAATGGCCCACATTCGTACAAACCATGGGCAGTAGGACAGGCTTTTTGCCCCAAAATGGACAAAAATGACCTATTTGAAGCCTTCATAAAAAATGCATAATTTTCTTGTAAGTAAAAGGTGTGTGAAAATGAACCACAATAATGAACACCATGTGCTATAGTCCATGCTTTTTGCCCACACAAAATGGCCAAAAATGATCTATTTTGCATGCTTAATAAAAATGCAGATATTCTTAAAAGGTGTGGACACAATGGACTTCAAATTCGTCAAACTACCACTGGGATACTAGCCGTGCCTTTTTGCCCCAAAACTGGCCAAAAAATAAACGTATTTGCAGTCACTATAAACAATGCAGATTTCCCAAACAAGCGTCCATGCTTTATGCCCCAAAATGGCCAAAAATGACCTTCTTGGACCCTTTCAAAAATAATGCCCATATTTTTTTTAAAGGTTGTGAAAATGGCCCAAATTCGTCAAAAACCATGGGTATAGTCCATGCTTTTGACAAAAATGCCCAAAAAATGACCTAATGGGCATCCTTCATAAAAAATGCATATTTGTCTTAACACAGGCTTCCTCTTGTGAAAATTGACCTAAAATTCGTTGAAAAAACATGGGATATAGCCCTGCTTTTTTGCCGCCGAAATTGCGCCAAAAATGACCATTTCCATTCCTTCATAATAATGCAATTTTCTTAAAATGGTCGTGAAAATGGCTCAAAATTCGTCAAAAGCATGGGATTCACTAGTCACCATGCTTTTGCCCAAAATCGCCAAAAAATGACAGATCTGTGGATCGTTCATAAATGCAATATTATGAAAAGGTGTGAAAATGGCCAAAGTTCGTCAAAACATGGGCTATTAAGTACATGCTTTTTGCCCCAAAATGGCCAATTAAATGACGACTTTCCATCCATTCATAACTTAATGCAATTTCTTAAAAACTTAAAATGGGTGAAAAGTGGCATCAATTCAGTACTTCAAAAGCATGGGCTATGTCCATGCTTTTTGCCCCATTAAATCGCCAAAAAATGACCTATCTGCCCGTTTTTTTTTCATAAATATGCAATTTTTTCTTAAAAGGTGTGAACAATGGCCCAAAGTTCGTCAAAACAATGGGCTCATAGTCCATTGCTTTGTGCCCCCAAAAATGGCAAAATGATTCCTATTTGTCATTCATAAAAATGCATATTGTCTCCTAAAAGGTGTGAAAACCTGCATTAAAATCGTCAAAAACCATTGGCTATAGTTCCCATGCTTTTTGCCACACCAAATTGGAACCAAAAATGACCTATTTTGCATAGGTTCTACAATACTGCATATTTGCCACAAAAAGGTTGGGAAAAGGCCCAAAAATTCGTTAAAAACATTGGCTATAGTCCATGCTTTTTGTCCAAAAATCCAAAAATGACAATTTGGAATCATTCATAAATAATTGTATATTTTTTTTAAAATGTGTGAAAATGGACCGAAATTGTCCAAACCATGCGGCTTATAGTCCATGATTTTTTGCCCGAAATGGCCAAAAATGACCTATTTTTCAATCCTTCAATATAATAACGGCAACATTCTTAAAAAAGGTGG